>NC_074715.1:29637326-29937326 GCF_947242115.1 Biomphalaria glabrata | reverse complement strand
CCTTTTTGACCATCTCGTGATGACTCGTACCAGACCTTAATTTCAAATATTTTTGAATTATTATTTTTTATTTATTGTTTATTATATTATTATTATAGTTGAAATAACTTAGTCAAAAACTAAATATTTTCTATGGATGTCACTTCAAAAGAATGGTATAAACGTACATGGTGAATAAGTGACACTGTTTATTGTCAGTAACATACAGGTAAGGCTAAGTCGTCTGGTCAACAACTAAACCTAAACATACAGGTAAGGCTAAGTCGTTTGGTCAACAGCTAAACCTAAACATACAGGTAAGGCTAAGTCGTCTGGTCAACAGCTAAACCTAAACATACAGGTAAGGCTAAGTCGTCTGGTCAACAGCTAAACCTAAACATACAGGTAAGGCTAAGTCGTCTGGTTAACAGCTAAACCTAAACATACAGGTAAGGCTAAGCCGTATGGTCAACAGCTAAACCTAAACATACAGGTAAGGCTATGGCTATGTCGTCTGGTCAACAGCTAAACCTAAACATACAGGTAAGGCTATGTCGTCTGGTCAACAGCTAAACCTAAACATACAGGTAAGGCTAAGTCGTCTGGTCAACAGCTAAACCTAAACATACAGGTAAGGCTAAGTCGTCTGGTCAACAGCTAAACCTAAACATACAGGTAAGGCTAAGTCGTCTGGTCAACAGCTAAACCTAAACATACAGGTAAGGCTAAGTCGTCTGGTCAACAGCTAAACCTAAACATACAGGTAAGGCTATGTCGTCTGGTCAACAGCTAAACCTAAACATACAGGTAAGGCTATGTCCTCTGGTCAACAGCTAAACCTAAACATACAGGTAAGGCTATGTCGTCTGGTCAACAGCTAAACCTAAACATACAGGTAAGGCTATGTCGTCTGGTCAACAGCTAAACCTAAACATACAGGTAAGGCTAAGTCGTCTGGTCAACAGCTAAACCTAAAGATACAGGTAAGGCTATGTCGTCTGGTCAACAGCTAAACCTAAACATACAGGTATGGCTATGTCGTCTGGTCAACAGCTAAACCTAAACATACAGGTAAGGCTATGTCGTCTGGTCAACAGCTAACCCTAAACATACAAGTAAGGCTAAGTCCTCTGGTCAACAGCTAAACCTAAACAATTATCTACAACGCTCTTCCATAAAGAAAGCTTTCAATCTCAAACTCTAAGACATTGACAACATTGCAATGAATAGTGACTATATTTTGTACTCAAATAATATCTAGTACTTACAAGCTTTTCGAATAGAAATTATATTTCAGCTGACCTAATTTTGCTGAAGATAAGGACTTGATCGTGAGTATAGATCTAGAGGTGACGGCGAACCCAAGACAAAGATATTTTATTATTGTCAGTTACAACGGAAGAGTCAAAGAAGGATGTGTGTGTGTGTGTGTTTGTGTGTGTATGTGTGCTTAGTAAGGGATGAAGATCAAGCTACTTATTTCTAAAGGGTACTACCATTCACGAACCGTAAAGCGTTTTGGGAAGGGGGGGGGGGAGGAAGTATAATGCAGACCGTTCACTCGCGAAAAAAAGGCTTGGACCATAATTATACTGTTACATGAGAGAAATCAGACAAGAATTGAACTTGCTAAAAGAGGAGTGAATAAAAGATATAAAACAATCCACATGTATCAACATGTATCAACATGTATCTGCTAAGCGAAACGTGGACGGATATCCTCGCACTCAAAGTTGTAGATACGCCACTGGACAGACCAACAGAACAAGTGTAATCCCACAAAGTTGTAGATACGCCACTGGACAGACCAACAGAACAAGTGTAATCCCACAAAGTTGTAGATACGCCACTGGACAGACCAACAGAACAAGTGTAATCCCACAAAGTTGTAGATACGCCACTGGACAGACCAACAGAACAAGTGTAATCCCACAAAGTTGTAGATACGCCACTGGACAGACCAACAGAACAAGTGTAATCCCACAAAGGTCCATCAGAACGTGTACGTGTATTGTGTCGTCGATTATAAATTATTTGTCATCATTTCAACTTGATCCTAAAATGGGAAGTGGGAGGAAGAACGTCATAAAACGTAATAAGGGGAATAAATCCATATTTGCATAGCCATCTCTCATTAAGTAATATTTAGGCTATTCCCCCTTTTTTGATATTAAACAAAACAATTAATTAACTAATTAATTAGTTGTTTTAATTGATTCAAGTTAATAATGGTGGAAAGTTTCAACTTTAAACTCCCTTTGCTATTTTAGTAGTGCTATGGGATATTTACTGTTCTTTCTCGAAATATAAACATTCTGTACATTGTTTATACTATACAACAACAAAAAACAAATGTTTTTAAAGTATGAAATTAAAAGTTAGATCTACATTTTGTCATTTTTTATCAGATATTTTTATTCATACTTTCTTTTATTGAAGAAGCACACATCTACACCATAGAAGATAAATCTACGTCTGACCAATGTGACAAAGCCTTGCTGGCCTCAAAGGACATGGTAGACTTGCTAGTGACAGTAAATATGTCAAATACGGATTACAACGACACAACCTCTTTTACATTGTCTGCAGTCAGACCAGGCTCTTCTGAACAAACTGAGGTGAACTTCATTTGGGATATAGATTAAATTGCTAAGGTTCCTCCACAACGAAGAATTTTCCTTTTTCAGTTGACTTATCACTCCCTACGTCAGAGATTCTTGAGCTCAGCGCGTTTCTCTCAACAACTTAGGACCTTTTAGAACAGGGACGAAAAGTTTTGAACTCGCTCCCTGTCGTGTTCAGACAGACCACATGCTTCATTACGTTTAAAAACACAAAGAATTTGATTTGTTCCTACGTTTATTATTGTGTCCTAAAACGCTTACGGCATACAACCTATTGATAATAGTGCAGTATGCATTAATTGATGTTTATTACTTTGTACATAGCTGATATCAACTCACTCGGTCTTTCTGGGTGGAATCTTGTACACGTTATGTCTCCCACACCCATACTATGGTCAAATTGAAACTTTATACAATTATTGGTTGTTCCTATCAAAACGTTAACAAATAGGTTAATTAAATATTGGTAAATAATTATTTGTCTGGTATCAAGGAGAATAAACTCTTCATATAGAGATATGTGGCTGTAAATGTGGAGTTATTTCCTTTGTTACGTTTTGTACTCGTTTTTATTTCCACTTCCCATTCTCGAATCAAGTTGAAATTTGGCAAAATTATTTCCCAGTCGATGACAATACAGAAGTCAATGAAAAAATAATCAATTAGATAATCAATTACTAAATTAGTGGAAATTAATTCCTTTTCTTTTATATAGAAAAGAAAAAGGGAGATTATTTATGCAGTATTGAAATATATGCGTGTTCTTTTGCGGTTACTCTCCTTAGATAAACTTTCTTTTTAAAATAAGATTTTCTTTTACTATGCTTCTTTATTATTTCGGTCATTAAGAAAACCAAAGCATAAAGAATTTGGATCAATTTTTCCAAACAGCTTTGCAGCATGGGGTTCGGGCAGTCCTGTTCAGCTACGTACTCCCTAAATTGTGTTTGCGAACATATTCTGGAAGACATCTACACCTTCAGATACAGATCCAAAGCTGAGATCAGCCTGTCGAGGAATTTTCTCATTGTCAATGGAAAGCCCTATATGAAGATCAGACTCAAACAGATACTAGGTATGAATCAACATTTCTTTAGTGCCGACAATAGAAATACGCTAGACCGATATCTCTTTGTTTTTATTAGACCGTGTTAGCAATGTGTCAGTCATTGATCGACTAATTGATTTCGTTTTCATTGACTTGGGTATTGTCATCGACTATGAACAATTTTGCAAATGTATCTGGCCCTCGAGTGGAACATAACTGGACACCCACTGAACTTGGACGTAAATATGAACAAAACGTAGTAGTGTCACCCATTGAGGTGGATGGAAAGCACCTACCTAAACATTACTTCAAGCTTTTGGCCCGCGAGACATCGTCTCTTCTTGATTCTAGTACCAGCCAGCACTGAGCGTCTCGTCAAAGTTTGTTTTGGGCTGAGGTGCTTAGTTGTAGTTTCCAGAGCGAGACCAAGTTTGTTACATGAATCTAGACTACATCTAGTTATTAATGCTTTTCTTGTAATATTTACAATAAACACTTTGATCGTAGATTCTCAACCTGATCTGATTGTATATATCGATGGTCACGAGTTTCGATCGGCCAACGAATGTCACCTTGAAATTGCCAAGAATGAAGACGTCCAATTGAATGTCACCTTCAACGATTTCGAAGGCCAGCAGGTCGAGGTCAAATTTCTGGGTATCGAAGCTGTACAAATCTACGGCCTCAATTGCGTCTGTTATGATATAGCATTGGTCAATCAATCAGGAGCACTGAGGCTTGACTATTCGAACAAGTGTAGACAAAACATATCAATGGAATGTACATTGCAAGGTAAACACTAAGTATAATCTGTCAAGATTTAAGCTGAGTTCTTGAAGTGATGCTTAATGAGACCCGCTAAAGTCTTGTTTCTAAACAACATTTGGAATAGTTTAAATAGCTTAATGCTATTGTTATATCAGAAGATAAGACAAGATCCATCATTTTGTTTTTCAGGATATAGACGAGATCCAATAATATTTATTGAAGGATTCTGATAAGAACCAATATAAAAATATGCCAAAATATAAGTATACAACAAACAGAATATTTGAGCCAACTGGACTTCATGCTATTTGACAGCTGAGTAAACATTCAGACCAACAGCATAGTCTTGTGTATTGTGAACAATTAGAATCAGAGTTCTCGCTATGTGACCAATTAGCTAGTATTGTTGTTCTTAAAATATAAATAAACTGGCACATTTTTCGAAACATGGTTAACTCTGTTTTCGAACTCCGTGTCCAGCGAACCATGACTAATTAGCAAATCAAAGGAATAGCAAATAAGCCATAAATAAAAAAGCCTTTTTTTAAAAAACTAAGCTTGGCAGAGGGGAATAGCTCCGAACTTACAACTATATATCTCAATAACTTAGAAGTTATTTCCCTTTTTCTTTATCAAACAAAATAATTAATTACCAATTCCAATTGACTAATTTGTTAATTAAATCATGTTTTGTTAGGTACAATAATTTTTTTTTTAATTTTAACTAGATCCGAGAATGGGTGTGGGAGAAATAACGTGTCCAATTATCTAAGAGGACAAAAATCTACATATTTAGCCATATCTGTGAATACTGAAGGATTAATTTCCCTTGTTAGTAATGTAACATACAATAGTGGACCATAATAGTTTGACTTGCAATATGAATTCCTTATGTAACAAAGGGACCTCACTCAAATAAAATTAACATTATTGAAAGACATGTTTGATTTAACATTTACAAAAAAAGGGGTTTAGTGAGTTCCATTGGGGGGGGGGGGGCATTGTTGTATAGATAGAGAAGAAGACGTACTTGACAAGATGAGCTTCTGAATAGAATATCTTGAAAGTGATCTCGTTTGTTTTGTGTGTGTGTAGAAGTAGATTGAGAATATTGTATTGAACAGATCTACAACTATTCATATTTCTGGATCTTGTCAAGGAGAGATAGGCCTATTGTTTTCACTCCATAAATATCTGTGTGCAGGACTTCCTCTATTTTTTCATTCATTTGAAGTGGATTGTGTTACTGTCTGTTGAGTAGGACTTGGGCACTGAAGGCAAGTGGAAGATAGAATAGAATATTGATTATTGATCCAATCGGATGTGTAGCAGCCAAGATACAAATCCAGGCTGTTATAGGTATCAAATATAGAAATAACGTGTGCAAACTTATAGGTATCAAATATAGAAATAACGTGTGCAAACTTTTTACCAGACAAACAGACAGATTTGATATAAGCTTTGTAAAAATGCTTCACAAAACAAAAAACAAAATAACTTCACCTGCGCCTCGTGTCCTCTTACCAATGTCTAGTGTCAGCATAGTAGCGCCTAGTGTCATCATTGTAGCGCCTAGTGTCAGCATACCAGCGTCTAGTGTCAGCATAGTAGCGCCTAGTGTCAGCATACCAATGTCTAGTGTCAGCATAGTAGCGCCTAGTGTCAGCATACCAGCGTCTAGTGTCAGCATAGTAGCGTCTAGTGTCAGCATACCATTGTCTAGTGTCAGCATAGTAGCGCCTAGTGTCAGCATACCAATGTCTAGTGTCAGCATAGTAGCGCCTAGTGTCAGCATACCAGCGTCTAGTGTCAGCATAGTAGCGCCATGAGTCAGTTTTCCAGCGTCTAGTGTCAGCATAGTAGCGCCATGAGCCAGTTTTCCAGCGTCTAGTGTCAGCATAGTAGCGCCATGAGTCAGTTTTCCAGCGTCTAGTGTCAGCATAGTAGCGCCATGAGTTAGTTTTCCAGCGTCTAGTGTCAGCATAGTAGCGCCATGAGTCAGTTTTCCAGCGTCTAGTGTCAGCATAGTAGCGCCATGAGTCAGTTTTCCAGCGTCTAGTGTCAGCTTACCAACGTCTAGTGTACAATGTACTAACACCACATCTGATTAACATCGTCAATTGATTTGCTTTATATCATTGTTGTTGCTTTCTTACATAGTATGTTGTATTTTAGATGTTGTTGTTGTTTTTTTAGATCCACAGTCGGCCTCGAACTACAAAAGACGTAGTAAGTTATTTCACTCTAGTTGATCCACCGAATTTTCACTGTTTGTTCAAAATTGTTATTTCACTCTAGTTGATCCACCGTAATGTTTACTGTTTGTTCAAAGTTGTTATTTCACTCTAGTTGATCCACCGTAGTGTTCACTGTTTGTTCAAAGTTGTTATTTCACTTTAGTTGATCAACCGTAATGTTCACTGTTTAAAGTTGTTGTTTCCACCTTCTTTAGCGCCCCCGAAGGGAGAAAAGCCGCTGTTAGTTTTGCGTGGTCTGTCTATACATCCGTCCCATTCAGATAAAAAAAAAAATAAAAAAGATATTGAAAATCTGACATAATGAGATTTGAGCTATTGCATAGTTTTGGTGCTGAGGTACTTTATTTCTGAAAGCGAAACTTTTTTATTTTTAAAATTCAGTATACAAGCAGTTTTTTTCTTCAAAAAAATTTACACCATTTATATAACTATTTACTATTAATAGGAAACCATATGGGCTACCAATACACTATGATTAATCTAGACCCAATGAAATGAGGCGACTCCTGCAGGATATTACATAAAGTTCCGTATGATGGCAGCGTGTTTAACGCTAGCTGCTTTCTCTCCCGTCATGAAATGAAATAGATGATTGCTACTGAGCCTCTTAATACGGATCATTGTGCCCTTCTGGATGACACCAAACAAGAGTTTCATCTTGCTATCAGTGAATTCGCTCAGGCTGCTGACTTATTAGTCCATCTAATCATTAAATATTATCGAAGGTTTTGTTTCAGAAGTCCCAAGACTAGTCCAGAAAAGATCTCTTCAGCTACCAGCACAATACTATGTGTAAAAGCAGTGGTTCTCACAACACCTTTAAATGGCTCTGAGACCTGAGTGCTCTATAGAAAGCATCTATGGTTTCCATCAAAGAAACTTTCGCCCCATAATTGGTAGG
This sequence comes from Biomphalaria glabrata, assembly GCF_947242115.1. Classification (NCBI taxonomy): domain Eukaryota; kingdom Metazoa; phylum Mollusca; class Gastropoda; family Planorbidae; genus Biomphalaria; species Biomphalaria glabrata. Next base: position 29,929,748 of record NC_074715.1, on the reverse strand, counting down.
ACTACCTTATAAATTAATAATGTAATAATAAAAATAATAACATTACTATATCTCGGGACCCTGTGGTATCAGGTCGACCTAACAATACATCATATGGCCAACACTTCCCATACTCACACGTCTCATAATTTTGCATTGATGGAGACATAGTTATGGTTTTTAAAAGTTTCTAGTTCTTAGCTTCTTAGAGGAGACAGAGTTATGGTTGTTGAAAGTTTCTAGTTCTTAGCTTCTTAGAGGAGACAGAGTTATGGTTGTTAAAAGTTTCTAGTTCTTAGCTTCTTAGAGGAGACATAGTTATGGTTTTTAAAAGTTTCTAGTTCTTAGCTTCTTAGAGGAGACAGAGTTATGGTTGTTGAAAGTTTCTAGTTCTTAGCTTCTTAGAGGAGACAGAGTTATGGTTGTTGAAAGTTTCTAGTTCTTAGCTTCTTAGAGGAGACAGAGTTATGGTTGTTGAAAGTTTCTAGTTCTTAGCTTCTTAGAGGAGACAGAGTTATGGTTGTTGAAAGTTTCTAGTTCTTAGCTTCTTAGAGGAGACAGAGTTATGGTTGTTAAAAGTTCTAGTTCTTAGCTTCTTAGAGGAGACAGAGTTATGGTTGTTGAAAGTTTCTAGTTTTTTACCTGCCCTTTTACCTGCCTGGGTAGACCACTTCGGGGGCCGATTCTGAGTTTGTGTTTCCACACAAATTATCGTTGTAACCTTGTTTTTATTTGCTTTTATGACCTTGTTTTTTCCCCTGAGTTTGTTTTGATCTTGCCTCTACTTGTTTTAATTTGATAAACTCCTTTAACTACGTTGATATTATTAACTCCTCTCTATTTTTTCTCACAGTAACAGGAACGCCATCTTTTTTAACTGACGAATCAACAAGCGATATTTATTGTTGCAGTGTTGAAAGAAGTTCATGTAGGTATATAGTCGTTTCTACAAGATGAATGTAGGTATATACTAGATGCGTGTAGGTATATAGTCACTTTTACGTAGACGTATGCAAATAAATAGTCATGTCTACTAGATGAATGTAGGTATATACTAGATGCGTGTAGGTATATAGTCACTTTTACGTAGACGTATGCAAATAAATAGTCATGTCTACTAGATGAATGTAGGTATATACTAGATGCGTGTAGGTATATAGTCACTTTTACGTAGACGTATGCAAATAAATAGTCATGTCTACTAGATGAATGTAGGTATATACTAGATGCGTGTAGGTATATAGTCACTTTTACGTAGACGTATGCAAATAAATAGTCATGTCTACTAGATGAATGTAGGTATATACTAGATGCGTGTAGGTATATAGTCACTTTTACGTAGACGTATGCAAATAAATAGTCATGTCTACTAGATGAATGTAGGTATATACTAGATGCGTGTAGGTATATAGTCACTTTTACGTAGACGTATGCAAATAAATAGTCATGTCTATTAGATCAGTGATATCCGGCACGACAAGTCGAAAAACAAACAAGGTTACAAAGACAGTTTGTGTGAAAACACAAACTCAAAATCGGCCCCCGAAGTGGTCTAGTCTACTCAGGCAGGTAAAAAGGCAGGTATCAATATTTTCAGAAATGACATCAGAATGAAATTCTATCAAAGACAAATGACAGAGAAAAATGGAGAAAGAAGGTTGACAGATCTTGTGTGGCGCCCCAGCGGTGCAGCAGACCAAAGCATAGGTGAAAGTGAATGTGAAGTTAGATGTGAACCTGGCCTAACTGATTTCTTATAATGAATATCTAATTGATCTCATTGTTTTTGTATTTGTAAAGACTAAATCACTTATTCCAATTCTCAAAAAAAGGAACTAACATTTCCGTAAAAAAAAAAAATCCTTTAGTTTTCAGTGTTTTAGAGCTACGATGTATTGTTGCAGTTCACACAAATGTAAACAAAAATATTTTTTGACAAAAAATCTAAAACCATTTGCATAAATGTGTTTGTGGTTTCTATTGTTGCTTTGATCTCCCCTGCTAAAGAGCACCCACTATTAATAGTGAATAGTTGTAAAAGTGGTGTATTTTTATGAAAAAAAAACTTGCATTTGATTTTTAAAAAATAGGTTTTTCGCTTTTAGAAAATAAAAAAGTAGCTGTAGCATCAGTACTTGGGATGGACTAAAATATTCTGATGTCGGATTTTCACTGTCTAGTTGACGAGATCTAAAGAGGTCAGACGAACAGACATTTCACACAAAAGTAAAAGCGTCTTTTCCCCTTTCGGGGGCCGCTAAAAATCGTTCCCTACGTTTAAGCAAATGGATTGATACTGATAATAAGCCAACATATTTGTTATATAAAGAAAGAGTGGATCTTTTAAAGAACATAACATGTAACAGCTATATAAAACCAAAAAAATAAATTTAAAAAGGCGGCATTTTTTTGGTGTATTGTTGGGTGCCTTTATCTTGAACACCTTGCTCTTTCCTCTGTTTATGTTAAGACCCATTCTCGCTGAACAGAACAGACAGGTGGAACTACATTGAAACACTGACAGAAGAAGCAGCCCTTCAGAACAGACAGGCGGAACTACATTGAAGCACTGACGGAAGAAGCAGCCCTTCAGAACAGACAGGCAGAACTACATTGAAGCACTGACAGAAGAAGCAGCCCTTCAGAACAGACAGGCAGAACTACATTGAAGCACTGACAGAAGAAGCAGCCCTTCAGAAAAGACAGGCGGAACTATATTGAAGCACTGGCTGAAGAAGCAGCCCTTCAGAAAAGACAGGCGGAACTATATTGAAGCACTGGCTGAAGAAGCAGCCCTTCAGAACAGCACCAAAGACCTGTACTCAACCATCAAAAAGATATCTGGAAAATTTGCCGTGTCAGATAGACCAGTAAAGGGCAAGAATGGTGAAGTGATAACAGATGAAGAAGGGCAAAAGAAGAGATGGATTGAGCATTTCCAGGAGCTTCTTAACAGACCAACTCCTGCAAAGCCACCAGAGATACCGCAAGCTACAAGAGACCTACCTATCAAGTGCAGAGATGGATTGAACATTTCCAGGAGCTTCTTAACAGACCTACTCCTGCAAACCCACCAGAGATATTGATAGCTGCATGAGACCAACCTATCAAGTGCAGTGCACCCACCAAGGAAGAGATTCGCAGCGCAATCAAGCAATTGAAGAATGGCAGGACCTGACAGCATCCCAGTTGAAGCACGAAAGGCAGACATTGATACCAGTGTGAAGTTACTCTACACTCTCTTATGCAAAATATGGGAAAAGGAAGACGTGCCACCAAAAAAAGGCCATCTTAGTTCCTGCTCCAACTATCGAAGAATAACACTATTGTCCATTCCAGGTAAAGTATTTAAACGTATAAAAGATGCTTTAGATCCACATCTCCGTGACCAACAAGCCGACTTTCGGAAGGAGAGATCATGCACAGATCAGATAGTGACACTAGGCATAATTTTGGAACAGTCCAATGGAATAGAACTCCCCTCTCTACGTCAGTTTTATAGACTTTGAGAAGGCATTTGATTGTGTGGACAGACAGACAGACAGACAGACCCTCTGGAGACTTTTGAGACACTATGGAGTGCCTGAAAAAATTACAAATATCAAGAAGTCATATGAGGGGACGACTTGCAGAATAGTGCATTGCATAGCATAGAGAAGTGCTTGCTAACAATGATGGTAGAAATGATCTCTGAAAAGAAGAATACTGTTGAAGCCGTCAGCCTTTCTCATAACAATTAAAAAGGCAAGTGAAAGTTATGGGTAAATGTCTCCATTCAAAAACTAACAGACAAACCAGGTTTGAAATGTTTTGTGTTGCCGCTGACTAGGGCTCATTGACTCAACAATGCTCTGCTCCCGGGAACATGACTGCATTACAGTTTCTAGGCTCGGCTCCCGGGAACATGACTGCATTACAGTTTCTAGGCTCGGCTCCCGGGAACATGACTGCATTACAGTTTCTAGGCTCTTCTCTTGGGCACTTGATAGCTTAGCAAGGCATATCTCCTGGACATATAACAGCTTCACAAAGCTCTTCTCCTAGGCACTTGATAGCTTAGCAAGGCATATCTCCTGGAAATATAACAGCTTCAATTGACGCTTAATATGGTTTGTCTCCTGAGCCCATGACAGCTTGACGAAGCTCGTCTGCTGGGCATATGATATTGAGAAATTGATCATAAAGGAATGAAAGATCTACTAAAGCCTTTTTCCTGTTCAAGTATTATTCTCCGATATTTAATAATATCAAACAATATAAAAATCAAGAAATAACATATCCAATTAAAAGTAATTAATGTTGTGATTGTTCTTAAATGTTGTATTTTTACACTGAGATATCAAATAGCCAACCAATTTTCATAATTCTAGAACTAGAGCACGTTACTTTAGCCCTTGCTTGCATGCATTCTATAAATTATCAAACTGATGGGGGACATGGGTATGACTAAATGCCCATGATAAATAGCGCGCAATTTGTGGACAGGGTGGAGTGCTTAAGTCAGTGTAGGTTTGGTCAGCCAGTACGAACTTAAAGTTAATAATTGTCTTTTTTTCTTTTCTAGGGAGCGCTCTAATCGCACTGATTCTCGCATTAGTTTTACTCTGCTTCATCATTGCGTTCTGCTTCGTCTTCTGGTGTAAGTTATTCCTCTAGAATTACATTAGATGTTGTAAGTTATTCATCTAGATTTACATTAGATGTTGTAAGTTATTCATCTAGAATTACATTAGATGTTGTAAGTTATTCATCTAGATTTACATTTGGTATTGTAAGTTATTCATCTAGAATTACATTAGATGTTGTAAGTTATTCATCTAGAATTACATTTGGTGTTGTAAGTTATTCATCTAGATTTACATTAGATGTTGTAAGTTATTCATCTAGAATTACATTAGATGTTGTAAGTTATTCCTCTAGAATTACATTAGATGTTGTAAGTTATTCATCTAGATTTACATTAGATGTTGTAAGTTATTCATCTAGATTTACATTAGATGTTGTAAGTTATTCATCTATAATTACATTTGGTGTTGTAAGTTATTCATCTAGATTTACATTTGATATTGTTGTAAGTTATTCATCTAGATTTACATTAGATGTTGTAAGTTATTCATCTAGATTTACATTTGATGTTGTAAGTTATTCATCTAGAATTACATTAGATGTTGTAAGTTATTCATCTAGAATTACATTTGGTGTTGTAAGTTATTCATCTAGATTTACATTTCATATTGTTGTAAGTTATTCATCTAGAATTACATTTGGTGTTGTAAGTTATTCATCTAGATTTACATTTGATATTGTTGTAAGTTATTCATCTAGATTTACATTTGATATTGTTGTAAGTTATTCATCTAGATTTACATTTGATATTGTTGTTAGTTATTCATCTAGAATTACATTTGGTGTTGTAAGTTATTCCTCTAGATTTACATTTAATATTGTTGTAAGTTATTCATCTAGATTTACATTTGTTGTTGTAAGTTATTCATCTAGATTTACATTTGTTGTTGTAAGTTATTCATTTAAATTTACATTTATTGTAACATCTAGATTTACATTTGTTGTTGTAAGTTATTAATCTAGATTTACATTTGTTGTTGTAAGTTATTCATTTAAATTTACATTTATTGTAACATCTAGATTTACATTTGTTGTTGTAAGTTATTCATCTAGGTTTACATTTGATATTGTTGTAAGTTATTCATCTAGATTTACATTTGATGTTGTTGTAAGTTGTTCATGTAAATTTACATTTGATGTTGTTATTGTTGCAGTTTTTGTTTTTGATTTTAATTGTTCCTGCAACTTATTTTCTGTGTGTTGTATGTGTGAGACGAGCTAAGTATGTCACTTGTAGTCACCTGTTTGTTGAATGAAATCAAGCAATTAAAAGAAAATATTAAATATATATTTCACAGCTTTTTTTAAAGAAATTCTTTTTTTCCAGACATGAATAGATGCCAGTGTTTGAAAGGTAAACATTTTGTTTTCGTTAGGGTCACAGTACTCTCGTTGTTGGAAGTGCTAAAATATGTCACAGTAATCTCGTTGTCGGAAGTGCTAGAATATGACAGTACTCGTTGTTGGAAGTGCTAGAATATGTCACAGGTGCTAATGTTGTAGACCTTTTCTTGAGATGTCAGATGTTACAAGAAGTTACTGTGATGTGTCGGGGATTCTGTAGATGTATATCTCTAGATCTAAATGCTATCTTAGAGATTCAATAAACGAAGATCCTTTGAATTCAAATACAGAGCTTTAATTCAACAACTAAGAATCACTGTATGTACAGAATATACAAAATAGACTGTATCAAGTAAATATCTTCTTTGAAAGCTCAATTATAAAATATATTCAGAAAAATACTAGATCTAACAAAATATAAGACTTGTCACTGCAAGTTAGAACTCAAAACTAAAGTACGTCTTATCTCTATGAACATTTTCCCCACGACTAAAGATTCTAGATCCCGCGTTTCCTTAGCCCCTCCCTAAGACGCTTGCCTTTAATCAATTAATTATTTCCTGTCAGATGGACGCGTGTCAGATTACGTCATGTGAATTTTGACACTTGGCAGGTGCAGTACTGGGCATAAATATGTTACGTTTTTTAAACTAGACTTTGGTTTATTGAAATCGATACGTGACAGAAATATTACTTAACTAAGCCATGACAAAAACTGGACCAATGTTATATCCTAGTGAATATATTCATTTTAAAGAATAACTAATGATCCCTACAAAAGTCAATCAATGCATTTATCTCCAATCATTTTAGTAGCTCATTTTTAAAGCTTTGCGTTGATATTTTGAGCAAGCTCTTTATTTCTAGCGCAATTGTCCTGAGTTACTGAGAACGTGAGACACGATATATATCCCGTACGGTCTAACAGCTACAACATTCCATTACAACTCCTGGTGATATGATGGGAAACTTTTATTTTGATAGTACGTCTTTTGGGATGTAGGCTCACCATGATACAGGTTAAGGTTGATTACAAACAGTATATCTTTTGGGATTTAGTCTTACCAAGATTCAGGTTATTTCATGACAAATATTATATCTTTTAGCATTTAGGCTCACCATGGCTCAGATTAAAGTTTATGATCAAAATTTTGCGCTCTACAGATTAGGTGTAGGCTGTAAGTGGGGACGTTGGTCAAGTAAAAAAAAGTAAAGTTTTCCCTTTCAGACCTTGCAATCTTTGGGGCAGATGATGTTAAGGGCATCTGTGTCTGTGTCCAACGGTTAACAAGCAGGATGCCATGTGGCCGGCACAACGAACAGCCGCCTTTACTTACTCCGGCTAAATTCAGGTACCCATAAGAGTTGGCTGGACTCAGGGGCGCCCTAAAAATCCCATAATTCAAAATCCAAGTCTTCACCGAGATTCGAACCCAGGACCCCAGGTTCGGAAGCCGAGCGCATTAAAATCTCAGCCACCAAGCCCTGGGGATGTTGATTTCACTGTTACAGAAGGTTTTGCTTCACAAGTATAAAAATTTATTTTTTATATCAATTGAAACTATTTGTCCAAACCAGGTGAGAGTTCCCAAGGCTCCAGGCTCTCAATAGAAGACTTTCTCGCCCGTCCAGTGAGCTCGCCCAAAGACCAAGACAGAATAACATTTTCTTCCAGCATACGACTGACAGGGATCCTTTCTTCCAGTATTGTGCAGAGCCCTAAAGTCAAGGACATTCAGAGTGTGCATTCCCATTTTCATTCTGAGGTCTGAACACAGCTTTCAATGACTTGTTATGAGCCTCGGTCTAAGAGTCTATCCGGAGCAAAGTCAAGAGTTGAATGCGTGTCAATAGAGACAAGAGTTGAATGGTATGCGTGTCAATGGTCAAGAGTTGTATGGTATGCGTGTCAATAGAGACTAGAGTTGTATGGTATGCGTGTCAATAGGGACTAGAGTTGAATGGTATGCGTGTCAATAGAGGCAATAGTTGAATGGTATGCGTGTCAATGGTCAAGAGTTGTATGGTATGCGTTTCAATAGAGACAAGAGTTGAATGGTATGCGTGTCAATAGAGACAAGAGTTGAATGGTATGCGTGTCAATAGAGACAAGAGTTGAATGGTAAGCGTGTCAATAGAGACAAGAGTTGAATGGTATGCGTGTCAATAGAGACAAGAGTTGAATGGTATGCGTGTCAATAGAGACAAGAGTTGAATGGTATGCGTGTCAATAGAGACAAGAGTTGAATGGTATGCGTGTCAATAGAGACAAGAGTTGAATGGTATGCGTGTCAATAGAGACAAGAGTTGAATGGTATGCGTGTCAATAGAGACAAGAGTTGACTGGTATGCGTGTCAATAGAGACAAGAGTTGAATGGTATGCGTGTCAATAGAGACAAGAGAGCAACCAAAGCAGATACGAAATGTATTGAAAACTGAATTCTAGACATAGACCTGAGCCTTGGTTCAGGGCTATAACCTTTAATGTTATAAAATACGCTTTGTTGTATAACAAATTAAAAAATATATTGATTATGAATGTACACTATATTCTTTATTGAGCGATTGGTGCTAGAATAATCAAGTCTCCATCCATTCAGTTGGATAAACAGGGAAAAGCTTTTTGTTCTACAACTAAAAACGTTGTCAGTGTTGAAAGAATAGCAAACAAAAATGTAAATGCTTATATTAGTGTCCTGTGTAATGTCTTTCTGTAAGACTCATTCAAACTTTAACTTTTTTTGCCAAGAAGGAACAAAGAGCATAATCCAGGTACTGTAGATGTTCTGTGGATGTATTGTAGATGTACTGTGGATGTACTGAGTATGTATTGTAGATGTACTGTGGATGTACTGAGTATGTATTGTAGATGTACTGTGGATGTACTGAGTATGTATTGTAGATGTACTGTGGATGTACTGAGTATGTACTGTAGATGTACTGTGGATGTACTGAGTATGTATTGTAGATGTACTGTGGATGTACTGAGTATGTACTGTAGATGTACTGTGGATGTACTGAGTATGTACTGTAGATGTACTGTGGATGTACTGAGTATGTACTGTAGATGTACTGTGGATGTACTGAGTATGTACTGTAGATGTACTGTGGATGTACTGAGTATGTATTGTAGATGTACTGTGGATGTACTGAGTATGTATTGTAGATGTACTGTGGATGTACTAAGTATGTATTGTAGATGTACTGTGGATGTACTGAGTATGTATTGTAGATGTACTGTGGATGTACTGAGGATGTATTGTAGATGTACTGTGGATGTACTGAGTATGTACTGTAGATGTACTGTGGATATATAGATATAGATAGTTATGTTGTTGGCTGTTCCTTGAGAACACGACTAATGTAGAGCTGTTTCCTTTGTAAACCAGCTCAGTTCTCACCTTGAGTGGACAGTTTGAAAGCATGAGTAGATGAGTTAAGACTAATTGACACGCAGATAGAAATAGAGCAAAGAATGGGCCAACACTCGACGACTTGGTTTGTTCTCACTAACACTAACATCAAACTAAGAAGGTTCAATGCCACCTCACATATCAACAAAATGAATGGACAGTTTCTAGATAGATATAGATATATAAAGATATAGATAGATAGATAGATAGATAGATAGATAGATAGATAGATAGATAGATAAATAGATAGATAGATAGATAAAAAGATAGATAGATAGATAGATGTTATATCTAGATATAAGGAGACATATGTGTTATGTCTGGTAAAGAGAAATGTTTTGTCATGACAAATTGAAGTCTCTTTGTTTTTTGTTTTTTTTCTAATTTCTCTTCTTACTTCTATAAGCACACTGTGCTACTTTAAATTGTGTACATTATTCAACTTCTGAATATGTGCTTTGGCGTCGTTAGGTTAGGCATGGCTTCAGGAAATATAACTCATAGGATTGATGGATGATTTTTGCAAAGGAATTAGATAATAGTCAACAAATAGATGAATTTTTATTAGACTTTTCTAGGGCATTCGACAAAGTTCGCCACCATAGCCTGCTTGAAAAAAAAATACTTTGGCATTATTGGTTCATTACATCAATGGATTCATGATTTTCCAATAGGAAGAGAACAAACTATAATAATGAATGGCTCCAAATGAAGACCAACAATAGTAAACTCATGTGTACCTCAGGGAACAGTCTTAAGTCCACTATTAAATCTAAATCGACCACCAGCGGACAATGGTTATGCTTGCCCTGGATTGGCAAAATATGCAAGTCAAAGCTGGGGCTGTGCAGCCATGGGAAAAACTGTATTCCTCATTAATCTCCGGACTCGAAGACAAGCCTTACACACACATATATATATATATTTCTAATTTACATTAATGATCTACCCTATTGCATTAGTTCAGAAAAAAAATATTTAAGTACAATGGTCAAACTGATGGGCCTAAGTGTTTGTTCATATTCTTAGGGGGTGGCTAAAAAGGACATAGAATTTTTAGGGCAAGAAACTTGCGTTAGGGGTGGGGGAGTGTGATAATGCGGACCGTTTTATTGAGGGATCTAAGCGAGTTTCGGGCAAAATAAAATACCAACTTTTTCAACCTTGATCTGATAGTTTAAAATAGACTATTTGTTAAGGCAAGAAGTTGGGGGGGGGGGAGAGAAAAGTGATAGGGAGGTGGTTGGTCCATTGGAAAATAAACAATATATAGGCTAGGACATGGGCGTACCCAGGATTTTTTTTCGGGGGGGCGGTTTTGGGGAGGTGAATTTCCCCCCCCCCCCCGACTCCCCCCCCCCCACCCCGCCAAGCACTATTTCTGATATTGAAAACCAACAAAATGCATATTCTGAGGTATCTACAGTGCATTTTCCTGCTATTAAAAAGTTCTATTTCAAAAACCTAATGTGTTATTCTTACTGACTAAGACCCTCCCTCGTCGTTCGGCGCATTTGCCATCAAGCTGTTTTCATAAAATTGTAGACTCCCCGCCATCACAAGCAAGGGGGTCTGGGGGAGCGCTAGGAGCTCCCCATTGCGGGGCGAAGCCCCGCCGCCAAGCAATATTTCTGGTATTGAAAGCCAACAAAATGCATATTCTGAGGTATCTACACTGCATTTTCCTGCTATTAAAAAGTTTTATTTCAAAAACCTAATGTAATATTCTTACTGACTTAGACCCTCCCACGCCGTTCGGAGCATTTGACGTCAAGCTGTTTCCATAAAAATCTGTCACTGGTAATGTCCAAAGCCTCTTCCCACCTGCCATGAGGACCTCAATGAATGAGTGGCACCAAGTTGTACTAGTATATCATTGCAACTCTTCTTATGCGTAATTCATTTTGTCGGAGAACATGTCCCGCAAACCTCATGCGTCGTTCTCTCACAATCTTACTAAGGGGTCGACTCCCAGTTCGGCATAGGATTTCCTTGATTTAGACCCGATCTCTATAACTGACTCCTAAAATCTGTCTTAGCCATCTTTGTTGAGTTACATTTAGTGTTTTTCGATTTCGGTAGATGACTATTCACTGCAGTTTATTAATGGAGCCCTGCCACTGGTAAAAACGTGTAACCTCTCTTGAATACGCTCTTGGAATTAAGTGACTGTAGTTTGCTTTAGATTTTATATCGAAAAGAAAAGGTTTAACGTCAAAATCTTCTGTTGGGGGTTTTCCACCTCAAAATGCTCTGTAGGGGGATCTTAAACTCAAAACCATCTGGAGGGGTTTTAAACTTTAAAAAAAAGCCATCTGTAGAAGAAGGGTTTAAACTCAAAACCCCCGATTGGCTTGGCTACGCTCAAATAATTTTAGTGTGTAATTTGCTTTTTTTTTATATTGAAGATGTATTTTTAGCACCAAACCCCTCTGAATGGGGGTTTAAACTCAAAACCCCTTTCGGTGGCGTTCATAGCATTTTGAGTGCGTAATTTGCTTTTTTTTTCTTACACTAAAGATGTATTTAAATTTATCCTCAAACCCCACTGGAGGAGAGTTTAAACTCAAAACCCCTTTGACTACACTCATAACATTTTTAGTGTATAATTTGCTTTGTTTTTATTATTAAAGAGGTATTTTTTACCTTCAAACCCCGCTGAAGTGGGGTTTAAACTCAAAACTGAGTCAAAACAATTTAGCTACGCTCATAACATTTTGAGTGAGTAATTAGCTGCTTTTTTTATATTAAAGAGGGGGTTTATCGTAAATTTTAGACGGGGTTTTAAAATCAAAATCTTCCTTAACTGTGCTCTTGGAATTAGGGGATTTTCGTTTGCATTTTTTTTGTTTTGTTTTATAGAAGAGGGGAGTTAACTGCAAAAACCCCAGGTAGGGGGTTTAAAACTCAAAACCCCTGGTAGAGGGTTTTGAACTCAAAACCCCTAGTAGGTTTTTTTAAAACTCGAACCCCCCTGGTAGGGGGTTTTAAACTCGAACCCCCCTGGTAGGGGGTTTCAAACTCGAACCCCCCCCCTGGTAGGGGGTTTTAAACTCAAAACCCCTTTGGTTGTGCTGGGGCAAGTGATGGTTTAGTATTAAAATCTCACCTAAAATAAACAAAATCAAAGCAAAAAATCAGTCACTAAATTCCGACTCCACCCTTTCGGGGGGGGGGGGGGAGATTTCATTTCGGGGGGGGGGGGTTTGAACCCCAAACCCCCATCCTGGCTACGCCCATGGGCTAGGACCAAATGAACGGGCGTAGCTGGTGGGTAATGCTAGTTAATATACAAATTACACATTAAACTAACCTACGTGAAATACTAAACGGATGTTGTATCGGGATGTTTGAAAATTCATTGTGTATTTTATAGCGAAATAAAAACTTTATTATTAAACTCATCTGTCTGTTAGACTCATCTTTAAAATTCACAGAAATATTCAGGGCTTAATTAAATGTTATTGAATCTTTTTGATAATTAAATGATAAAAATGTGACCTACATCTGCATTTTATTAGCAGAATCATTTTTTTTTATTTTAACCTATTTGACCTAGACTACAGTCTCTTTTACAAGATCTAGAGCTAGATCTACTAGATTTAACAAGATTTTACTGATCTAGTTCTAGATGAGAAGATCTACTCTAGTCTCGTTTTACAAGATCTAGATCTACTAGATTTAACTAGATCTAGCTCTAGATGAGAAGATCTACTCTAGTCTCGTTTTAATAATAATAATAATATAATAATAATAATAATCTTTATTATCCGTAAGGAAATTTGTCTTACAATTTGTGCATTACACCAAACAAAAAACATTATAACTATAAGAAACCAAAATGTACCAAAATTTACAAGATCTAGATCTAGTTGAGAATATCTAGAGTTAGAAGAGTCTGTCGTTATCGACGTTATCGTCTCTTAAGTCTTGACATAATATATCTTAGTAGTTTTAATCTCTTTCTAGTTCAGATCTAGATCTAGTCTAGATTTGTTCAGTTCTATGCTGCTGCCGAATCCAGTGATGCCGGACACTCACAGATTCTTTTTTGATGTCCACGTTGCTAGTTTTGTATTGGATAATCAATCATGTTCTAGGTATGTGTTGAGTTGTCCAGTTTACTGAATCAGTCAATAAGAACTATGCATTAATAAATGTTGTACTCAGGGCCGGCCTTACAAATTGCAGGGCCCAATTTAATGGATGCTTGCGAGGCCCCATCTTCTGATTTCTTTTTACAATAACAACTATTACAATGAATTCGATCATTGCATCAACATTTTTTAAACAACGTGCATAGGAAGCTATTGAAATGCAATAGGCGCCAGTGGGTTCATTAAAGTTACCACAATCGTACGATACACTAAATATGTTAACCCTTTAGGTCCTATATCTTGAAAAGCCTGTGATAAGAGCCATAGCTGATCACTGTAACTCTAAGGAAATGAGAGTAACTTAATCACTGTTCCTCTAAGGAAATGAGAGTAACTTAATCACTGTTCCTCTAAGGACACGAGAGTAGCTTTATCACTGTTACTTTTTATAATGGTAATTTATTAAGAAATGTAAAATGTTTTACATGTTGCGAATGTTCCTTCAGATTTGATAATAATCTTCTTCCTAATCCAAACTTCCCGCAGGACGACGTGGGATGGCAGTTGGCAGGGTATGAAACTGGAACCATCGATACGACCGAATGACAATACACGGCCCATACCGCAGGACCAAGCAACGTTATAATGTCAATCTGCTTCTTTTTTTTTTTTTTTTTTGTCTTTATCTGTATCAATTCATTGCATGTCTCAACAGTTGGCGGCATTGTTTTTTCATCTTTTTTATCAGGTGATTCAATGCTGTATTACACACATTTTAATAAGTCTCTGACTTGCATTGATGGCATTGTCCATTTTGAGCTGACCATTGACTGGCGACAGAAAAATTCCAATTTTAGGCCTGATACTGTTGTCGTTGCTGCTAATAAAGGAATTCTACAGTCTGAAAATTTTACAAAAGTGAGTTTCTTTACACTTCAAGAGTAAATTTCTATGTTGGCAATGCCTGGATAAAAAAAAATTCTTATCAAAACATTTGCGAAATTTTTTTTTAACATATCAGAATCCCAAAAGAACCGCTATTTGTGTAATCTCAAAATTTGTTGATCAAAGTTGCCAGAGAAATGTAGTCCTAAACATACAGTTTTTTTTTTTTACACATTGGCTTATGGTAACGTTGAGTTTCTATAAAGTTAAAAAATAATATAGGGGAGATCATTCGATTTTAAAACAGAGTTTGGAAAAACTATCCATAGTTTATCAGGAGCTCTAACTAGTTTAAGTATTTAAGTGTCAAGTTTCATCTACTTATGTGAAATTATTATTGAATTTTATGGTGTGTTATTACACAAAGTACAGAGTTTGTTCTCTTGTTTCATGATTTCGACATCAAATATTCTTAAAAGAGGAGTTATGTTAATTCTTCCCACAATAATAGAACTCTCGGTGTATAATTGGATATCGGTTCAACCGACTCAACTGCAAGAGTACCCACGTAACGATACCACTCACGGTTTATCCACTTCTCAAAATAAATGTGTGTATTGGCCTTTAAATTGAACTCTACAGAACATATCTATGCTTTTAGTTGCTAAGTTCTTATTCTGTTTAGATCTGTCAAATTCAACTCCCTCCTGGTAAATGTGGCTTGAAAAACAGTACAGTGTGCTTCTGCTCCTTCAGCAATGATTCCATCACAGTCCTGAGCATCCAATTCAGAGCAACGCCAGATATCAGTAAGGCTGGCTTCCTGGCCTATTTTCTACATAAAGGTACATTCGGTCCACCACTGGATACCCTTTACCTCCATCAAATCTATGGTAAGTATTTGAATGTTAAATCCATAACTAGGAACGAAACATTCGGTCGACAACCTAAACCTAACCCTAACTTGGAAGTCGCGACACAATTTCGTAATATGAATCATTCCCACCAAGTTTCCGCATTTCATACCTGGGTGTTTATCAAATAATTTTGAGATTTAAATAAATTTTGTATACACTCTTCAGACCTTGCGATCTATAGGGCAGAAGATGCTAAGGTCATCTGTTTCTTTGGCCAACGGTTAACGAGCAGGATGTGATGTGTCCAGCACAACGACCGACCGCTTTTAGCTTCCCCAACTAAAGTTAGGTACCCATTAGAGTTGCGTATAGTCAGTGCGCCCTAAGAATCCCGAGATTCAAAATCATTGTCTTCACCGAGATTCGAATCCAGGAGCAAAGCGCTTAACCAAACAGCCGCCGCGCACCCTTATTTCAATAAATATTACCTAGATTTAGAATTGTTGTATATATGTATGTATGTATGTATGTATGTATGTATGTATGTATGTATGTATGTATGTATGTATGTATGTATGTATGTTTATGTATGTATGTATGTATGTATGTGTGTGTGTGTGTGTGTTAATATGTATGCGAAGAGATGCGGTAGTTGAAAAGTCTTTATTTCTTGACAATGTGCAGTATGTTCATTATGTGCAGTATGCTCATTATGTGCAGCATGTTCATTATGTGCAATATGTTCATTATGTGCAGCATGTTCATTATGTGCAGCATGTCCATTATGTGCAGCATGTTCATTATGTGCAGTATGTTCATTATGTGCAGTATGTTCATTATGTGCAGTATGTTCATTATGTGCAGTATGTTCATTCTGTTCTAGGCCAGGACTCGGCAACCTTGACGATGAACGGCATACCCTTTGACTTAAACTTTTGCAATGTCAGTGTGACCCCTAATACCCGATTACGACTGAAGTTTTGCGCCCACAACCTCAGCGGTAACGCCCAGCTGTACAGGATCTACAGATCTTCCCTGTTATGCCGGTACCCAGGGGGCGAGCTGTGTTTAATTGACGAGATCCTTGTCACTGAAGAGCATAGTCACTTTGAGCTGGGTTATATTGACCAGTGTCAGAGGACTGCAGCCTTTTATTGTGCCATATGTAAGTTGCTTTAGAATAACATGATATATAATGCCCTGGACTTTGATTTACCTGTTTGCACGATATAACCTCATGTGGCCTATGGTGCTAATTTATTCAAATATAAAGCTCCTTAGTAGCTCATATAAAACAAGCGATGTTTGTCTCCCCTTAGTAAGGTCTATCTTTGTAGAAGCTTTTAAAGATTGACCTTAGTGTCACTATTTGTTAGAGATCTATAACTCTGTTACAAAATAACTTTATGTGAATTTAGATCAAGCTATTTTTACCAGGTATACATATTCAACAACGGTCCAGTACATTACTTTTTTAAAGCAAAGATTAGCCCTGTTTATTTTGTATTGTAGTTTTATTTCGCAGTAGTTGATATGAATTCTCAATTTTTTCAGATGTATTCTCTAAATCGGAACCCCAGGAATGCTCCTTCTGCAAAGGTAGCTACAATTCAATCAGTTGATCATTCATTGGTTTAGCCATTTATCTTATTGAAACATTGAACTGTACCGTACGTTGTAACCAACCTCCTATATACAAACTAGCAACCATAAAACTTTTCTAGAATTTTAATATCCTTCACATTTTGTTGTTGAATAATTCCCCAATCAAACTTTGAAATGTCTATTTTCAACAGCTTGAAGAATTTGAGTCTATAATGATATACATATTGAGGGCTGGGTGTAATAATTTGTGTTATTGTTTCTCAATTGCTTTGTTTTTGAGTTCAAAGATTCGGAAAGAGTGCAATTTGTCGTTTGGAATGTGACTGTGACAGGCCCACTACCCACTATAGTGTCTACTAGATCTATCATTCCCATCTCTTTCTTTTGATGTTTCCCTCTCAATCTCTCTCTCTCTCTCTCTCTATCTATCTCTTTCTATCTCTCTCTCTCTCTCTCTCTCTATCTCTCTCAATCTCTCTCTATCTCTCTCTCTATCTCTCTCTATCTCTCTCAATCTCTCTCTCTCTCTATCTCTCTCTATCTATCTCTCTCAATCTCTCTATCTCTCTCTATCTCTCTCAATCTATCTATCTCTCTCTCTATCTCTCAATATATCTCTCTCAATCTCTCTATCTCTCTCTATCTCTCTCAATCTCTCTCTCTCAATCTCTCTCAATCTCTCTCTATCTCTCAATCTATCTCTCTCTCTCTCTATCTCTCTCTATCTCTCTCAATCTATCTATCTCTCTCTCTATCTTTCTCAATCTATCTCTCTCTCAATCTATCTCTCTCTATCTCTCTCAATCTCTCTCTCTCTCTATCTCTCTCTATCTCTCTCAATCTATCTATCTCTCTCTATCTCTCTCAATCTCTTTCTCTCAATCTCTCTCAATCTCTCTCTCTATCTCTATCTCTCTCAATCTATCTATCTCTCTCTCTATCTCTATCTCTCTCAATCTCTCTATCTCTCTCAATCTCTCTCTCTATCTCTCTCAATCTATCTCTCTCTCTGTCTCTCTCTATATATCTATATCTCTCCCTTTCACGCTCTCTTTCTTTGAAGTAAAATTCAAAGGCCACTAAACGCTATTGCAATACACTGTGTATCCCAGGAAAGAAAAAAAATCTTGGTAGCACAAGTAAACAATTCACTAAATAAGAACAATATTTTTTATTTAAAGACTTTTTAAAAAATAATCTTCTATATACCACTTATGAAGCTATTATTTTGCACTTAATAACTAGTGAATGTTAGGTTTTTTTTTAATCATGCACATTTATCCCATCCCACCCCACCACCCAATCGAATGTATCAATCTACTAGAAACTCTACTATTTGAATGATAGGCCCTTAGACTGAAAAGACGGTGCATAGATTGTTCCAGAACGTGAATTGATTAAACTCTTTAATGAATAGGGTCTACATGCGGGAATACCCGAAGACGTAATCTGTATATAAAAAAAGATTTTCTAGTCCTCTAGCCAAATTTAAAACTTTTTTTTATACTTTGACAAAATATAACGGTCAAACTAGAGTTTTCACAGTGTGGCCAGCGAGATAGTAATTATTTTCCTAACTATATACATCAACTGTTAAATTTATAAGAAAATCCTTAGAGACATTTTTTTAGAACCGTGTCCACCCATGAGGTTCCATTTGGATCCAGTTTCTGCGAATGTGCGACCTCAATAGAGGTCTTGTCAAAATAGCAAAGAAAAAATCAGAAATAAAAAAAAAAAAAACTATTCTCGGGCATGCGCACTTCTCAACACAAGTTCCAGTCATAACAAAGAAAGTGAATAAACTTGTTGGATTCAATCTTTGAACAAAAATAACAAAATGAATCTGTTTCAATCTATAGAGGATTCAGTTGGACAGCTCATTGGGTTTGTTATGGTCTCAGTGTTGGCATCTTCCATTTTGGCTTGCGCTATTTGTTGTAAGTATTTGATTTGTGTAATGTAGCCTACTCTATCTATAGAACAAGTTTGTGTACTGTACTCTATCTATAGAACATGTTTGTGTACTGTACTCTATCTATGGAACATGTTTGTGTACTGTACTCTATCTATAGAACATGTTTGTGTATTGTACTCTATCTATAGAACATGTTTGTGTACTGTACTCTATCTATAGAACATGTTTGTGTACTGTACTCTATCTATAGAACATGTTTGTGTACTGTACTCTATCTATAGAACATGTTTGTGTACTGTACTCTATCTATAGAACATGTTTGTATACTGTACTCTATCTATAGAACATGTTTGTGTACTGTACTCTATCTATAGAACATGTTTGTGTACTGTACTCTATCTATAGAACATGTTTGTATACTGTACTCTATCTATAGAACATGTTTGTGTACTGTACTCTATCTATAGAACATGTTTGTGTACTGTACTCTATCTATAGAACATGTTTGTGTACTGTACTCTATCTATTGAACAAGTTTGCATTCACTAGCAGGTACTGAACGGATGATTTAGCCTAAAACATTGATTACACGCAAAGAGCTGCAACTAGAGTATTCGTCTTTCACTTGTAATACCAGGAATGAAAAATAAAAATATTGCGCCCTAGAGGCGACTTTCAATTAGAACTAGGTCAGAATGTCTTCTTGAGAACTTAGTAGATCTAGATCTAGATCTGTTTGTTGGCTTTTTTTCGTTTGGAATATTTATTATCACAATAGAACAAAATATCCGCTATTTTCTATCATCACTAAATAAAACAAATAATTTAAAAAAACAAAGCTTATCTAACGAAAAGATAAATCGCAAAGTCGTCGGGAGGAAGTTAAAACTTAAAAACAATGAGTCATTGTACCGAACAAAACATGAATCAATGAAAAGTTTAACCAATTAGTCAAATATCATTGGTAATTAATTATTTTTGTTTGATATTGAATAAGGGAAATAACTTCTACATTATTGAGAGATATATATTTGTAAGTGCGGAGTTCTTTCCCTTAAAACTTTGTTGTTGTTTTAAAGATTTTTAAATATTTTGCTTGTTTATCGATAGTGTTAAAAACCAATTTACATTTGACTCTTGTGGTCTAGCTATCACAGGAGCCACGATCTAGTCGACATCAATCTGAAGTTGCAAAACTTTCCATTTAGACTAAGACACAAAGATTCTGTGATTCACTTTGTCTTTACATCCAGGCTCGAGAACAAGAAAGCTAGCTTTGTGTAGAGTGTCCTTTTTGTTGCTAGCGTTTGTGTAGAGTGTCCTTTTTGTTGCTAGCGTTTGTGTAGAGTGTCCTTTTTGTTGCTAGCGTTTGTGTAGAGTGTCCTTTTTGTTGCTAGCGTTTGTGTAGAGTGTCCTTTTTGTTGCTAGCGTTTGTGTAGAGTGTCCTTTTTGTTGCTAGCGTTTGTGTAGAGTGTCCTTTTTGTTGCTAGCGTTTGTGTAGAGTGTCCTTTTTGTTGCTAGCGTTTGTGTTTATTGTCCTGTTTGTTGCTAGCTTTGTGTAGAGTGTCCTTTTTGTTGCTAGCGTTTGTGTTGATTGTCCTGTTTGTTGCTAGCTTTGTGTAGAGTGTCCTTTTTGTTGCTAGCGTTTGTGTAGAGTGTCCTTTTTGTTGCTAGCGTTTGTGTAGAGTGTCCTTTTTGTTGCTAGCGTTTGTGTTTATTGTCCTGTTTGTTGCTAGCTTTGTGTAGAGTGTCCTTTTTGTTGCTAGCGTTTGTGTAGAGTGTCCTTTTTGTTGCTAGCGTTTGTGTAGAGTGTCCTTTTTGTTGCTAGCGTTTGTGTAGAGTGTCCTTTTTGTTGCTAGCGTTTGTGTTTATTGTCCTGTTTGTTGCTAGCTTTGTGTAGAGTGTCCTTTTTGTTGCTAGCGTTTGTGTTGATTGTCCTGTTTGTTGCTAGCTTTGTGTAGAGTGTCCTTTTTGTTGCTAGCGTTTGTGTTTATTATCCTGTTTGCTGCTAGCTTTGTGTTTATTGTCTTGTTTGCTGCTAGCATTGTGTTTATTGTCCTGTTTGTTGCTAGCTTTGTGTTTATTGTCCTGTTTGTTGCTAGCTATGTGTTTATTATCCTGTTTGCTGCTAGCTTTGTGTTTATTGTCTTGTTTGCTGATAGCTTTGTGTTTATTGTCTTGTTTGCTGCTAGCTTTGTGTTTATTGTCTTGTTTCCTGATAGCTTTGGGTTTATTGTCTTGTTTGCTGCTAGCTTTGTGTTTATTGTCTTGTTTGCTGCTAACTTTGGGTTTATTGTCTTGTTTGCTGCTAGCTTTGTGTTTGTGGTCTTGTTTGCTGATAGCTTTTGGTTTATTGTCTTGTTTGCTGCTAGCTTTGTGTTTATTGTCTTGTTTGCTGCTAGCTTTGGGTTTATTGTCTTGTTTGCTGCTTGCTTTGTGTTTATTGTCTTGTTTGCTGCTAGCTTTGGGTTTATTGTCTTGTTTCCTGATAGTTTTGTGTTTATTGTCTTGTTTGCTGCTAGCTTTGTGTTTATTGTCTTGTTTGCTGCTAGCTGACAAAGTTCTGCCCACGTAGCCTTTTTTTTCTTAGTTATTGTGTAGTTAGGATTTTAGGATTTTTCTTTATGTTCATTTTTTTTTCGCTAATTTCCTGACTACTAAATAATTAGTAAATACGTTTGTGCAATCTCTTTCTCTCTGTTTGTTCTAGATATTAAGATCCATATGTGCCCGTTGCTTGGTAAGAATACCTACCGTTGACCTTCTGAGAGATTCTACAGTTATTTCTTTCCTGACAGTTTGTTACATATTTGATTTGTTTTACGTTTCCTTTTGTTTTTATTTTGGTTCAACGTTTTTGTTTGTTTGTGTGTGTGTTTGTTTGTGTGTTTGTGTGTGTGTTTGTTTGTTTGTGTGCGTGTTTGTTTGTGTGTGTGTTTGTGTGCGTGTTTGTTTGTGTGTGTGTTGTTTGTGTTTGTTTGTGTGTATGTTTGTTTGTGTGTGTGTTTGTGTGTGTGTTTGTGTGCTTGTTTGTTTGTGTGCGTGTTTGTTTGTGAGTGTGTGTGTTTGTGTGCGTGTTTGTTTGTTTGTCCAAATAAATGTGTCCAGAACTCACTTTGAACATCTCTGTGCAGCACAGTGTAACACTGCAGGCTGTGTGAGGACAGCGTACTAGTGGATGTTTTAACACAATTTAAATGTTTGAAAGTCTCTACAAAAAAATTTAAACCTTTTTTTAATTTGTGGGGGGGGACTAACTTTTGAGAAAGTCGAATAAAATTTTAAAAAAAAGAACCACACGAATTATGTTAAATTTTAATAGTATCTTCCCTAAATTTCAATGCTAATAATAGTTTACAAGGAATGGAAGTATTTTCGATCAATTATAATGTAGATATTCCAGCTTTAACCGACCGAAATTTTACCGTTTAAAAAAAGTGTTAAGGAGTAGAAAGAGAAGGCAAAAGTACAAACTAAAGTAAGATAAGATAAGATAGATAACATACGACAATGCCTGCCCCCCCCCTAAACAAAAGTTGTTTTTTTATTCCTTTTTTGACTTTCCTGTTGTGCACTCTTCACTCGTATGTTGTAATATTGTAAGTCTGCATACTGCTGTACAA
This sequence comes from Biomphalaria glabrata, assembly GCF_947242115.1. NCBI lineage: Eukaryota > Metazoa > Mollusca > Gastropoda > Planorbidae > Biomphalaria > Biomphalaria glabrata. Next base: position 29,907,400 of record NC_074715.1, on the reverse strand, counting down.
ATATGAATTACGTACCAGATTCTAAAGGATAAATGACAATGTGCCCCTAAACCCTCTTATCGGTCTTAGGAATTTTGTGTCCGGTACAAACACACCTTAAACCAATACTGGTACACACACACGCCAAACACTACAAACAGTTGATGACATTAAAGCCCTTGTATTCTGTCCACTCAAACCAATGAGCTGCTCTGCTCCAGGCAACAGTCAAGTATCTACAGTCAGTCATTTTATGTATCGCTATAACAAGAAAATAAAACTTTTGTGTGTTCTTCTAGTGCCTGATGAGTTGGATGAGGCCGAGGGGACAAACACCCTCACACCTTCACCAAAGTCAAACGCACCCACACCTTCACCAAAGTCGCACAAGTCTGTGGAAATCTTTCCGTCTTCTTATCGGATTCGATCTCCTTCCAAACAGTCCAAGTCTCCAGCGTGTTCACCGAATATAGACATTGAACCTAAGGGAGGCAACATCTTACAGAGTGATTTGGGTCAATCTACTATAGAAGTAGATCAACAGTAGCAGCAGTTATCTATAGGATTGCATCTTTTTTTCTACACCATTCAATGTGACTATACTAGTATAATGTATGTATAGCCCACTGTGACTGTCTCACCTATATAATGTAGTGTTATATCAAATTCTGAATTAAAAGTAATTAGCTTCACTAAATATTTATAATGACTTTTCAGATAATGCTCTTAAAACCATGATGTGATTCTTTGTCTCTTTGCAGATCATGTACAATGTGTGAACAATGAAATGTTTGCTTAGTGTAGCTTATTTGTCTGTGTGTGTGTGCTTTGTTTCGATTTAGAAACAGTCAACTGTTTTTTATTTGTCTAATAAATACAAATATTGATTATTTGTTAAGTTATTTTCTCCAATCTGACTGATTTTTTAGAATGTCTCTATTCAAGTCACAACTTCATGGAGGAACCTGGGTGTGTGGAACCTGGATACGGATCTCAAAAACGGCTCTAACAATTTTCCTAGAAATTTAACAGTTGAAGTATATTGCTGAGAAAATAATTACTAGCTCGTTGGCCACACTGGAAAACTCTGGTTTGACCGTTTTAATTTTTCAAAGTAAAAAATAAAAAGAAAGAAATTTAAATTTGGCTCGAGAATTAGTTTCAAGATCGATCTTGAAAGAACTATCGCGTTCAGAGATTTCCGAATGCAAGGCATTATTGATTCAGAAATTAATAAATTAAAGACTAATTTTACGCACCGTCTGCTAATGAACATCAAGTTTTAATGATGCAATAAACCTCTTTTCTGATGTAATCTACATCTTTTCTGATGTAATCTACATCTTTTCTGATGTAATCTACATCTTGCTTAAACCAGATTTTTTCTCAGGGCGGTGGGAGAGGGAAGAATGAGGCGGGCTCAAATCTTTTGTTTTAAATCTAACATTCATGAGTAATTCAAAGCAGAATACTCTAAGAAACAATATCTAACCAACTTGGACGTTGTGCTCTATAAGTTACACTTGTCATTCACCTTCAGACTCGATGACACGCCGCCATTAGAAGTTGTAGAAAGGAGGAGTTGTATCTTTTTTAAAAAAAGGATTGATTTTTTAGGCTTTCTTAAACACAACTGACAACTGTTATGTTTCTTTCAAATATGTAATTAATCAAATCAAAACTTGTGATATTTTGTCTCACATTTTACTGGGTTTTTTTTTTATTTTATATATGTGTCATTTCAATAGTTACAAGAAGAGTCAAACATGTCTCGTTACTGTGATCAATGTTTGCACACCAAGGACTTAACCATTATCTCTTTCTCTCTCATCGTCTTCTTCTCCATCTCTCTCTCGCTCCCTCTCTCTCTCTCTCTCGCTCGCTCGCTCCCCCTATCTCTCTCTCTCTCTCTCTCTCTCTTCCGCTCTCTCTCTCTCTCTCTCTCTCTCTCTCAACTCAGACGCCATTTTGCACTCACTGGCATAGAGAAAAGTAACTGGCATCAGATGGCTACAGATAAGAGAACGTTGGATAGATCAGGATAAACTATTCAGTTTGATAAACTATTCAGTTTGAAACCATGCGCCGAATGGTGCGGGAAGCCTTGATAAACTATTCACTTTGAAACCATGCGCCGAATGGTGCGGGAAGCCTTGATAAACTATTCAGTTTGAAACCATGCGCCGAATGGTGCGGGAAGCCTTGATAAACTATTCAGTTTGAAACCATGCGCCGAATGGTGCGGGAAGCCTTGATAAACTATTCAGTTTGAAACCATGCGCCGAATGGTGCGGGAAGACCTCTTGAGTCTGAATACCTGCTTTTCTTGACATCAGAATTCTCTACAACTACTAGAGCTGTGTAACTGACTGGTACAAGCCACTAGGCTACCTCAGGATCTAACCACACATTAATTTTCTACCTACGTTGATTTTACATTCAAGACTTTCAACTGAATCTAAAGCTATTAAAATATTTGTTCATGTCATTTCATCCCCGGTCACTTCATCCCAGGTCACTTCATCCCCGGTCATTTCATCCCCTGGTCACTTCATCCTCCGGTCACTTCATCCCCGGTCATTTCATCCCCAATTAAATATTTTATATATAAATATGATTATGTAGAATGCTTTTTGACATTTTATGACTTGTTACTAATGCGTTTACAGTGTTTCCTCTTCCACTTTGTTTTCTTAATGAGAAATCTTATATTGTAAATCTGGATGTGTACTTAGCTATAGCGCTTCTATTGGATGTGGGGATTGTAATATCATAATATTATCCGGATCGAAGGCCAAGGTTTGGTGGAAGTAGTAAAAAATTATTTGAGAGATAGAAGTGCGATTACAATAATTATGACCGTGCCGCTGATAACTTATCATCAAAGGCCAATGTGTGGTGCAAGTAGTGGAAATCATTTGAGAGATAGAAGTGCGATTAGAATAATTATGATCATGCCGCTGATAACTTATCATCAAAGGCCAAGGTGTGGTGCAAGTATAAGTTTTGCTTTAATTCCTTTTAAACATTAGCGTGTTAGAATTTTGTCATTTAAATAAAAAATGAATACATGAAATATTGCTCATTTCATGATTTTTTAAATTACAATTTTTTAGATAAAAATGATCAGATGATGAAAATATCAGGGGATGAAATGACCGGAGATGAAGTGACCAGGGGATGAAATGACCAGGGGATGAAGTGACCAGGGGATGAAATGACCGGGGATGAAGTGACCGGGGATGAAGTGACCGGGGATGAAATGACCGGGAACCTTCATTTTGTATTAGTACATTTCAACTCCTGACCTTCACGTGTGGTTCAGATATTCAGCCAGGTGGAACTGTTACCACTGACAGGACAAGGGGCAAAGACGATCGACTGGCACTAAACCAGTAAGCTTCAGGCAGGAGGAGCTCGTTAGCGTTGGTTGGCTACACATCTAGGAGAAGGAAAACTCTGAATCCAAACCTCCGCTGCTTTGCGGGTATACCCAAACACGGGAAAGATTTCAGGAGATAACCCTTTTGAAAAATCAAGAACTAGTGATCCTTAGGCAGATTGTGGCACACCGTGCTACAGCCTGGCAGAACCTGCGACGCTACTGATTCCAAACTGTATCGGATAGTCCGTTTCTTTTGTCACATCAGCTACATCAGGGGGGAACTGCTGTGTGGGAGACATCGTTCCGACCATAAACAATGCCCAGGCTTTCATCTCGCTTAAAACAAAAAGTGTTCTACGATATGAACCATAGTCGTTACGACTGAAGGAGGCTAACTAAATCTTGCGCACCCTTCTGGTTTTCACTTCTCTGTGTTCCCGTTTTAAATAGATATTTAAGTAGGCATGCAATAAAGATAGCATCAGGTGAAAGGTTTTGAATCTGTGTCATAAGCATGAATTGTAAAATGTTTAACGTCTAGAGATGAACGTCCATTCTGAAGTATTGAGAGCCAGCAATGATTTTTGCCTGTCGAGTTTTGACTGTTTACGTTGTATTACTCCGTGCGAAGGGTAAAGGTTGGTGACTTCATTCTAGATCTCAAACATTTCTTCTACTTTCTGTGATAGGCAAACTGGAATTCTTATCTCAACATTTCATTGAGTATCTTATTGATACATTAAAGCGAAATGCTTTCATTCTAGTATATAATCGTTCCATATGCTAGGACAAATTTGCTAATGCTCCTTCTTCTCTAGTGCTACTAGGCCAGCCAGGAAAACCAGTAACTTGGCAGAGTTTAAGACATTGGTTAACATGCATGACTAGATTATAGATAGATGCATGATCATGCATGAGGCGTAGGACGTCATCATCTTCTTTTTTTGAAGTAACGTCTATATTTTATAAGATAACATAACATAACATAAGTTAACATAAGATAATCTATAATTAAATAGGTCAATTGTTTAATCTAATTGTATCCTGACTATAAGCTATCCTGATCTGGCGATACTAGTTATCAGGATAGTTTTGTAAATAGTCTACCTCTCTCAGGGGAATTTGTGTGACGGCCTCCAGGGGCAAGGCAGCTGGGTACATCCATTAGTAAAACTCCAGCCTTTGTCTCAGATATCAGTACATTGTTCCCAGAAGTAGCTCACTGTGGGGTCAGTGTTTCTCTAACTTTGTTGGTCTATACGCCTACACTAACACAGAAGTAGCTCACTGTGGGGTCAGTGTTTCTCTAACTTTGTTGGTCTATACGCCTACACTAACACAGAAGTAGCTCACTGTGGGGTCAGTGTTTCTCTAACTTTGTTGGTCTATACGCCTACACTAACACAGAAGTAGCTCACTGTGGGGTCAGTGTTTCTCTAACTTTGTTGGTCTATACGCCTACACTAACACAGAAGTAGCTCACTGTGGGGTCAGTGTTTCTCTAACTTTGTTGGTCTATACGCCTACACTAACGGACGTCTCTATCGTTCCTAGCGACAAGGTCAAGAGAGCTGCAATCGGCTGCCCAAATACAAAGGCTTTTACTTTTCCCTTTCGTCTGCCATTGGGACGACGCCATCACATGCAGTAATGTGATTCACAAGAAACTTGGCATTATATCTTTGGAGTTTTGATGCCATAGTTAAAGATATGTCAATATTGTCTCGAAGACAAGCCTTATTATATATAAATGTGTATGTTGTTAGCGTCTAATTTCCTTTCATATCGTGTGTTTATTGCTTAGCTACGCTGGAGACAAAAGTGACCATCTTTGATCAGTCCAAGTCACAGTACTGCTTGTCGGGACTATTGCCAGGATATGATAAAATACAGCTAGAGATTCATGTGGTTAGCCGCGAAGTCAATGTTGTAAGAATCTTTTTGAATTCCACTGTTTTGCAGGTCAGTGCAGTAAAATAGTAGTTTGGTTTTCAGTTTCCAGTCAAAACAAAAATATTTATAAATAAAACAAATATCTCTCGTTGTCCATTGAACGATTAGTTCACTTTAGTAAAAATGTGTTCAATGTTTATTTAGCCATTTATAGAATACAATGTAGTTCATATGGACATTTTCAAAAGAAACTCTTACATCTGGAAAGCTTTAACACTTGTATTGATTTTGAAAGAGATTATCATTCGGTTGAATAAGTCCAGGGCCGGATCTAAATAATTCGAGGCCCCGGGGCAGAATTTTTATAAAGGCCTGTACGCTTTTTCGAAAGCTTGAATAAAAATCTACTTAATAATAATAGTAAATAGAAAAGCTTGACATATTTAAGTACAAATAAATGGAGTGCTCGTAAATTTAATCCTATTTTCCTTCATTTAAAAGAAATATTTATATTCATATTACTTTGTTGACTAAATCTCATTAAAGTTGTAAATTCAAGTGATTTCCCTTAGTAAATAACTTTTTTTGTGTTCTACACAGATCTGCCAGATTGACTTGGAGTCCGTGACTTGTAACGAAACGACTCAAGACGGTTGTTTCTGTCGTTCAAAAGACCAATTGCTCAACCTCTACGTGCTGGTTGTTCGTCTCCCTGCCAGACGTCAATACAGTCGATCTGATGTACATGTCACTTCGCTAAGAAATGGAGTACTGACAAAACATCGGCAATCTGTCAAGCTCCCGCTTATTGACAGTAACATTTCATCTTATAACATATGACGTCCACTGCTACGTCTCGACTCACGATCAGAGTTTTAAAATATCTTGTTCGGACACTAAAAAGACGTTTTTGGTGGGAGGGGATTTTAGTTATAAACATGGTTATCTCTAATAGCATGGTTATCTCTAATAGCATGGTTATCCCTAATAGCATGGTTATCTCTAATAGCATGGTTATCCCTAATAGCATGGTTATCCCTAATAGCATGGTTATCTCTAATAGCATGGTTATCTCTAATAGCATGGTTATCTCTAATAGCATGGTTATCCCTAATAGCATGGTTATCCAGTTATCCCTAATAGCATGGTTATCTCTAATAGCATGGTTATCTCTAATAGCATGGTTATCCCTAATAGCATGGTTATCCAGTTATCCCTAATAGCATGGTTATCTCTAATAGCATGGTTATCTCTAATAGCATGGTTATCTCTAATAGCATGGTTATCTCTAATAGCATGGTTATCCAGTTATCCCTAATAGCATGGTTATCTCTAATAGCATGGTTATCTCTAATAGCATGGTTATCTCTAATAGCATGGTTATCTCTAATAGCATGGTTATTTCGTCTATTTCTCATTAATAACGTATCAAAGTTTTAAAAAAAGGAAGACAACGATTTAAAATCTATATCATTCTGCCTTCTAATAGTTAAATGTATTTTATTATTTAATTAGTAAGTACTCTTCGTTAAATGAAATACTGATATGCCTTGTGCTAGTTCATTAAAGGAAATACAGATATGCTTTGTCAAGTATCAAACGATGTCACAACTTTCCTTATTAATATTTTGAAACCAGTTGTCTATAATACACATTCCTTAATACTCTTAATACTCTTTAATATATGCTCAATAATATCGGTAGCAATTTAGAAGGTACTAGCTGCGACAGGCAGCAAACAAAATCTGTTTCAGGCTGATTCTCTCAACATCTTTATTCACATCCCCTCTCTTTCAAATGTTAAAAGATTCACTTTCTTTCAAATGTTGACGAATGCACTCACTTTCTAATGTAGACAGATTCACTCTTTATCAATTGTTTATAGATGTATTCTCCTTCAAATGTTGGCATAACTCCTCTCTTTCTTTTTTAAATGTTGTGTTTTGGCTAATTAACGCATGAGAAATCTACCAACTCTCTTTCTGAATTTGACAGATCAGCTACTTTTCAAAAGTTGACAGATTCACTTTCATTCAAATTAGACAGTTCCACTATTATTTAAATGTTGACAGTTCCATTTCATTCAAATGTTAACAACTCCTTTACCTTTCAAATATTAGATTCACTTTCATTCAAATGTTGACAGTTCTACTACTTCTCAAATGTTGACAGATACATTCTTATTAAAATCTTGACAGATCCATCTCTTTCTTAACAGTTGAAAGATACATTCTGTAATATTGAAAAATTACCTTTTTTTCTAACGTTAACAGATCCTCTCTCTCTTTAGAATGTTAAATAATGTTGACAGATTAACTCTCACAGAAATGTTGACAGATTAACTCTCACATAAATGTTGACAGATCCACCCTCATTCGAATTTAACAGATCCGCTCTTTTTCTAAAGTTGACAGATCCATTCAACTTTATATATTGACTCTTTTGTTTATTGACTTTCGGCAGGTCTAATCAACTTTATATATTGACTCTATTGACTTTCGGCAGGTCTATCAACTTTATATATTGACTCTTTTGTTTCTTGACTTTCGGCAGGTCTATCAACTTTATATATTGACTCTATTGACTTTCGGCAGGTCAACTATCTATCAACTTTATATATTGACTCTATTGACTTTCGGCAGGTCAACTATCTATCAACTTTATATATTGACTCTATTGACTTTCGGCAGGTCAACTATCTATCAACTTTATATATTGACTCTATTGACTTTCGGCAGGTCAACTATCTATCAACTTTATATATTGACTCTATTGACTTTCGGCAGGTCAACTATCTATCAACTTTATATATTGACTCTATTGACTTTCGGCAGGTCAACTATCTATCAACTTTATATATTGACTCTATTGACTTTCGGCAGGTCAACTATCTATCAACTTTATATATTGACTCTATTGACTTTCGGCAGGTCAACTATCTATCAACTTTATATATTGACTCTATTGACTTTCGGCAGGTCAACTATCTATCAACTTTATATATTGACTCTATTGACTTTCGGCAGGTCAACTATCTATCAACTTTATATATTGACTCTATTGACTTTCGGCAGGTCAACTATCTATCAACTTTATATATTGACTCTATTGACTTTCGGCAGGTCAACTATCTATCAACTTTATATATTGACTCTATTGACTTTCGGCAGGTCAACTATCTATCAACTTTATATATTGACTCTATTGACTTTCGGCAGGTCAACTATCTATCAACTTTATATATTGACTCTATTGACTTTCGGCAGGTCAACTATCTATCAACTTTATATATTGACTCTATTGACTTTCGGCAGGTCAACTATCTATCAACTTTATATATTGACTCTATTGACTTTCGGCAGGTCAACTATCTATCAACTTTATATATTGACTCTATTGACTTTCGGCAGGTCAACTATCTATCAACTTTATATATTGACTCTATTGACTTTCGGCAGGTCAACTATCTATCAACTTTCACGTTGATGGGAAGCTGCTCGACATTTTCCCTTTCCAGAACATTCGCTTGAAGCTAAACAGCCCTCACCTGATTCAAGTCTGCTAAACAGCCCTCACCTGATTCAAGTCTGCTAAACAGCCCTCACCTGATTCAAGTCTGCAACACGATCATGTCGTCACAGAAGCAGGCCAGTGTCAGGTGGCAGTGTGGTACGGAGGTGACTCCTTTCACCGAGTGTGTGGAGACCACCATTGAGTTAATAACTGACAATCAATCTTTGTGCATAGAGAACATCAAGACATGCGATGGCAATAAGTCACTGCAGGTTCTCCTCATTGGTAAGCGTGGAGTACATCTAAGACTCTTGCAAAGTAGAAAATAGAAACTTGTGGAAACAAGAAAATATTTTTTTAGATATTTTTTTAAAAAGCTTATATTAAGTGTATTTGTATCAATTAGTTTGCATCCGCCATGTAATTATATTAGTAAAAGATCAAGACTATAACAATAACATATTTTTAAAAATGGGGTGGGGAACGACCTGAATTCAAACTTATGGCTCAAGCCTACTCAGGCTTCTTAAGCCAACACGGTAACCACTCTGCTAGTGGAGAGCATGTAAACATGGAAGATTTCTAGTTCTCTAGTGTTTCTATAGTCTCGGATTGTATAGTTATCTAGTGTTTCTATAGTCTCGGATTGTATAGTTATCTAGTGTTTCTATAGTCTCGGATTGTATAGTTATCTAGTGTTTCTATAGTCTCGGATTGTATAGTTATCTAGTGTTTCTATAGTCTCGGATTGTATAGTTATCTAGTGTTTCTATAGTCTCGGATTGTATAGTTATCTAGTGTTTCTATAGTCTCGGATTGTATAGTTATCTAGTGTTTCTATAGTCTCGGATTGTATAGTTATCTAGTGTTTCTATAGTCTCGGATTGTATAGTTATCTAGTGTTTCTATAGTCTCGGATTGTATAGTTATCTAGTGTTTCTATAGTCTCGGATTGTATAGTTATCTAGTGTTTCTATAGTCTCGTCCTATTATTCAAGCTGTGTTCACTTAGACTCACACGACGACCTATAAAGGGGACTAATTCATAAAAAGATAGGATTAGTCTGGGTTAATTCATTACTACTGACTTTGCAAATGTAAAGCCACAGCTGGGGAAAGTTTTGAGAACTGTAAATCTTATTAATTTTTGTATCGAAACTTTACGTTGCCAAATATTGTAGTCAAACTTCAAACATTGTTGTTCAGAATGTACCGTTCTCCAACAATTAACATTTTAACAATTTTTAAATTTTAATATATGAACTATTTTATTTGGTAATGATTCTATCGATATACACAAACCTTTTAGTTTCCTTTGGTTAATCCTGTTTGGGGAGAAGAGTCTCACACTTTGGAAGATTCTGTCGTGCTAAATAAATTACTTTTGAAACAAACCATAACAATGGTACCAAAGACTGTCAGTAGACTGTAAGTTTTGTTGTGAGTCAGCGGTTGTCTTAACGAAACACCATTTGTAGTCAAACAAAGTTTTGTCAAATTCTGATTCAGAGAAACACATACACTAAAGCTTTTTTACTTACAAATATAAGATAACTTTGTATTTCAAATTGGCCATTGGTTACGAGGACACTGAGTGGCTGGAACAACTTTCTATAGTTTGTATAAAGAATTTTTTTTCTAACCAAAATGTCCTTGAACGAAAACCCAGAAGTTATCACAGGACTCGAAACCCATATCTTCTGCTTTTTAACCTATGCTCTTCCTCATTGAGACCCTCGTCTATTTTCTCTCTTTTTTATCTTACTATACTATTAATGTCATTAATGAGCTTGTAACACATATAAGTAAATAAAACACAATTAGACATTAATGTCTTTGTTCCACAAGGTCGACCAGAGATCACAATAACAGACGTCTCCAAGTCTATGACATGTTCCACAGGCCTCCTGGCCAACTTGGACTATGTCCAGCTGAGACTTCTGTACGACGCTTACAACTCCAGCAAGGTTGACCACATTGATATCGAAGCCATCAGCCAGCTAGAAATAGATGACCACCCTAAGACCATCAACAAGGGGTACGAGATGGTCACTAACAGCGAGTCCTTGGTCCACGTAAGAGAACAATGGGTTCCACATGATTGAATTCTTTTTTTTCTTTATAAGACAAGATATAATAAGTTGCCTCGTTATGTGTCCTCACTGTGTCGTGTGGTACGCACTCTGGACTATGGATGTATCGTGTGGTACACACTCTGGACTATGGATGTATCGTGTGGTACGCACTCTGGACTATGGATGTGTCGTGTGGTACACACTCTGGACTATGGATGTGTCGTGTGGTACGCACTCTGGACTATGGATGTGTCGTGTGGTACACACTCTGGACTATGGGTGTGTCGTGTGGTACACACTCTGGACTATGGATGTGTCGTGTGGTACTCACTCTGGACTATGGATGTGTCGTGTGGTATGCACTCTGGATGATTTTGTGTCTGAACCCCTGCGCCATCCTCCAGCGTCCTGTGGAAAGTTTGAACTAGGATGTAATGATTCTCGATTCTAAAAATTTGATTATGAACGGTGGCTGTCAGCTCAGCACTACCTCTGCGTTTGTTTGTATATGTGTGTGTTGAGTAAGCCAGCCTCTGGTGTAGCCATTGTGTATGCTGCTGGGTGTCAGTTCAAAACACTTGTGCTTGTCAATGACAACAGTAAAAGACAAATTCATACAAGTTTTCCTTAAAACGATACACTTAGCAGCTTGCACATTACATAGCAATAAAAAAAAAAGGGTACAGAAGGGCTTTGGAGCTTTCATATGTTGCACTGATGGTAAAATAGCCAAACGGTGCTTTGAAACAGCCGTGCCTTGCAAATGCACTCAACGAACGCCAAACTATTGGTTTGGGCATAGCGGCCTTTTTGACTAAACGGACACTTTCGAACTACGAGAGATGAACCAATCACAAATGTGTCATTTGTTTACAACTTATATATTACAAAACAACTCCTACCAAATAAAATAAATACAAATATGGAATGGCCAGTTAAGGTAGATGACGGACACGGGGAAAACTCCTACGTATTTTTTTATGTACTTCGAAAAGCCTCCTGCTCTTCTTTCCTTTATTTCTGTTAATAGGTCATTTTTTAAATTAATTGTACTTCCTAGATATTTGAAAGTTTGGACGTTTTCAAATTCGTGGTCTTTGATTTTGATGTATTTCCCTCTGTTTGATTGTCTCTTGTCATTGCGATGTACTTGATTTTACTGTCGTTGACCTCAAGTCCTGCAGGTCGAGGTGCTTCTAATAGTGTGAAGGCAATATTAGAGATTTCTATACCCAATAAAGCAATGTCATCGGCATAAGCAAGGTATTGCAGAGGTTGGATATATATTGTCCCTGTTGGTTGTGGGCCGTGTTTTCTCTCCTGAAGTAGTTAGTAATAGTTCCCTAGTGTTTATGTGTATATTTCTTATAACTCTCTCCAGTGTCAAATTGAAAAGCATGCAAGAAAGTGAGTCACCTTGTCTTAATCCTCGTTTAATCCTAAATTCTCGTGAGTGTTCTCCTTGAATTATGACTTTAATTTTTGAGTTATTTAATGTCATATGTATAAGTCTTGTCAGTTTGTAAGGTATTCCAAAATCCTGTAGAGTGTCATATAGATATTTCCTCCTGATACTATCATAGGCCATTTTATAGCCTATAAAGAATTTGTGAATTTATATGTTGTATTCATGGTATTTTTCTAGTATACATCTTAGTGTAAACAAAAACAATTGGTAAAAATATTTCTAATCCCACAGATTTTTTTAGTCTAGATCTATTACAAATTTAATTATATGAAGGATCGAAAACAATTGATACAATTACACTTTGTAGAAGCCTTATTGTTTGTTTCTTTGTTTGTTTGTTTATTTTCTTGTTAACCATTTCAGATTTGCCGCATTTCTCTGAGGCCCTGTCCGACCATGGGGACCTCCCAGTGCTTCTGTAGTTTCAACGTAGATCATGTTTACCATCTGACGGTCAACGTGACTGCCCAACTTGAATTTAGCCGTGGCTTTATGCTGGCCGTCTTATCCCCTACTGCTAATTATGATGACACCTTATTGCTTGGACGACGAATTCAGCTCAAGAAATTTTACGGTAAAACTCCTGACTTCCTACTCTCTGACATTAAGACACAAAGATAAAGGCACATTCCTCGTTCCTTAAGCTAGGACAAATTTGTACAAATGCTCCTTCTTCCCTAGCGCTATTAGAGCATGGAATGGGTTGCCTCAGCCAGCCAGGAAAACCAGTGACTTGGCAGAATTTAGGTCATTGGTTAACATGCATGACTAGATGCATGACGCGTAGGACGTACTCATCTTCTCTTTTTGAAGTAACGTCTGTATAATATAAGATAAGATTAACATTTAGTGTCTCCTTTAGGCGACTCGGGGATCCTAAATGTGCGGTAGGGACTTACGACATGAGATTTACAAAGATACAAAATCTGAAATCAGCTGGAACGAAGGTAACTGAAGATGAGTTATATCAAACGTTGTAATGGCTGTCGCTGAACAGACTATCAATAGCTTAAAAGACGAAATAATCAGCAACCAGAGAGACCAGATTTTTATAACTCCAGTGGTTAAAGTGCGGTTCAATCGTAGTAATGAGAAATAAGGATAAATGCGGAAATCTAGTGAAAAAAAAAGTCTTTTAGTAGGATAAAGAAGACAAACTTATTTTATAGCCATAGGTTTTTAACCAATTAATTTAAATTTGTCTCCTTCGGTGTCAAAGGTTTTGGTTCAGTCTAAGTGTCATTAGAGAATAGAACGGGTAGCCTGAATCGGCCAGAAAAAAAAAACAATGGCTTAGCAGAGTTTAATGCGAACATGCATGACTTTATTGACCCATGCAATGCTTAGCATGTAACTCTCTTCTTCTCTATTGAAGTAACGTCTGTGTTCTTGAAGATATGATGGTCCCTTTAAACTATTACTTTTGATAATGAGAATTAGTTGCTATACTTGTAAGATTGTTTTGTTTTTCATGCCGCTGTCTGCCTGACTTGAAGTGAAAGGAAGTGAGTCGGCCACCTTGCTCTATGAAGGAGTTGACCTACTTGCAGACAAATGTTCCAACAACTTCACAGTCATTTCCGACAAGACGCTGACCTTCTGCATGTATGACATTGATCACCCTGCCATTAGTCTCTTCGTCAACTCTAACCACACACAGACTTCCATGTCCGGGGACTGTCTCAAGTCAAAGGTTCGATTAGAAGCCGGCTCCAACCACCTAGTCTACAGCTACATTGATTCCTGCCGACGACGAGGGAGCTATGAGTGTACAATTTGGAGTTCCACCATTGGTGAGTTCTTTGTGTGTGTGTGCTGCTTTTCCATATGATGTAGAACTTGTGTTAAGACCAAAATGGCATTATCCTTAGTTGATAATTGATGTTGAAGCTGAATCGGGTTGCTTGGTGACATCTTCACATCGAGCACTTGTAATCTTGAGCTTAAAATGTATTTTGTTGCTCTTTTATCATCAACATATCTCTTCACGCGGTCCGTCTAGGGCTTCCAACTGGAGTCTCGGTTCTGTGCTGAGTCTCTCCACGTCTTGCCCATCTGCTTGATATCGGCTTCCAAATCTCTATATTCACGACTCTATATTCATTTATATATATACATATATCTCCCACATCAAGTTTTGACTTGATTTGAAATGACCCGCTTCATAATGCGCAGCTCTGATATTTCGGGCCTGTTAATTTTAGTAGCACATTTACTTCTCTCCCTCCCCCCCCCCCTCAGCCCAGAGAAAAACAAACATTGAGACTCTCGTACACAATCCCGTTCCCATGTCTCCAGTTCTCTTGGTATTTTGTTCTCTAAATTAAAAGAAAGATCAATTTGGTTGTATTCAATGTAATCGTTGATTGGACCCCATTGGAATGTAGCGAAATGACACTAGCTCTAGATTTATCTTTGCAATGCTAGTAGGATTAGTTGTTACTATTTTTTTTATAGTGTTAAAAAGTACCATTACTTGCTCTCTCTCTCTTTTTTTTTTTTTGCTCTTGCTTATTTTTTTACTTGTAAAATTTCTGTTCCTTGTAGCAATCGTCAATATAACAGTGACGCCAGACACCATTGAAGAAATAGGTCAGTGTTCATGTATTCATTGTATTGTCTAATTAATTAATATCTGTCCTCCCAACATACGACATATCATTTGATTTTCTCATCTTCTAATCATACGTAAGTTTCCCTATTTTTTTCAATCGCCTTATCAGCTTGCAAATTCTTCATGGGTTACAAAAAAAGGAATCTTGACACGTATCTCGAAAACGGCTCAAGCGATTTTCCTAGAAATGTGAAAGTTTATGTACATCTGTGGGAAAACTACATAATTAGTCACAAAGAAAATGTCTGGTTTGGCTATAATAATTTTTCAAAACATATTCTTGTTAAAATTAAATATGGTCTGTAGGTATAGACAAGCTATACTATTACTTTAACTTCAACACACATAGGCCTACGTCAGCGCGTATTACCACATGTCTTCATGAAAGATTTAAATAAACAAGATTACAAGAGGCGGCCCCCGTCGGAGTCGGATCCCTGTCGGATCCGCCTATTCGCAAGGAATATTTAAGACGTAATTTAATTTTGATTGTCAATAGTAATATTGTTTCAAAGATTCATTTGCCGTTGTAAAAAAAAAAGTTTTTTTCTGTTTTACATGTTTCGGATGTTCTTCTAAGTTAAAAATAATTAAATTCTCGCAGGACGATGGAGGATGGCCAGCGAGCAGGGTATGAACCCTGCCTGGTCGTGCAGTTTACGCGCTTGACTGTCGTTCGGATTTATCGATGGTCCCTGGTTCAAACCCAGCCCGCTCCCATCCCCCATCGTCCTGCGGGAGGTTTGAACTAGGAAGTAAACTTCAACTCTGAAGGAACATCCGACGCATGTAAAACAAACAAACAAAATGAACAGTTCAGCACGCTAACCGCACCAATCAGACGAGAGATTTTAGATCATCTTTCAGCAATGATTTTTAATTGAAAAAAAAAAACAACAGATATATCGTGCTTGTACTTCGATGTCTTAGCACAGCTATCAACAGAGCTATTTGCATTTTTATTTAAACGAAACTAGAATACGGATGTAGATCTACATAAACTAAACTTCTTATTTAGCACTCTTAAGATCTAAATCTACCAGATCTAGATCTATAATATAAACTTGGAATAATTTAGATGTAATTTAGATTACATTTATGAAAAAAAATCCTGGATAATCTATCAATAGACTAAATGCAACAATAAATATAAAAATAGTAGGCTATATTAGTTTCATTATATTATAACATTGCAATATTGATGTAGACGTTTGGAAATCAAAATCTACACTTTAAGCCTAGAAATTAAAATTCTATATCTTGATCTAGTCTATATCAGTCTAAACAAGACCTAGAAATTCTAGATCTAAACTCTACAACGATTTGAATTAGAATATAAATCCAGATCTAGTTTTAAAAATCTAGATATACTGTAAAAAAAATCTAGATCTAGTTTAAAAAATCTAAATTAGATCTAAATCTAGCTATCATGCCTTTTTCAAATACGAGTCAGATAACGAGGTTTAATAAACAATACTATACCGAGTTGTTTTAGCATTTCATTTGAAGAATTTATTCCATACGACGTCAAAGGAAAAAAAATCCACTGCGTCACACGGACTAGTTAGACTAATAATGTCTTCATCAATTCGAGCAAGATGTCGAGGGATCAGACATTTGTGCACCGAGTGAGTTCTTTTAACATTTCATTTTAAAAATTAATTCCATATGACGTTAAAGGAAAAAATCCACTGCGTCACACAGCCAAGTTATACTAAAAATGCCTTCATCAATACGAGCCAGTTATCGAGGGTTCATAGACATTGGTGCACCGAGTTGTTTTTTTAGCATTACATTTAAAGAATTCATTCATATGACGTCAAAGGAAAAAAATTCAATTACGTCACAATGGGCTAGTAACTAAAAATGTTTTTATCAACTCTAGAGATTTAACGAGGGCTCATGGTCTGTAATGCATAGAATTCATTTAAATATATATATATATATATATATATATATATATATATATATATATATATATATATATATATATATATATATTACTTTAGAAAAAGTATTCCTACTTTTTTATGTTAATTATTTCTTTTTTTACCTTGTTCATTGGTTGTTGTTTTTTTTTTTGTTTTTTTTTGTTGTTGTTTGTTTTTTTTTTTTTTGGTTATTGGTTTTGTACACATGTAAACCAATATTAAGGCAATATAGAAAGATATTTGTAAAAAAAAAAAAAAAAAAAAAATATTAGCACGCGATAGCATTTAGAGAGTCATAAGATTTTCATATAGATCTGAGGGTTAAGGCTATGTGCCGATTGCAAGGTTTGGTTTTTAAAAAAGACAACTAATTAACATATTAGTTTGACTGATCAACCATAAAGGAGAAGGAACAACTCAGAATCTGAACTTTCACAGCCTAGTGACTAAAGTCAACCATAGGAAAGGATTGGAAAATAAAGTCTGAGGAAACAAGATTACAAAGACAGTTTGTGTGGAAACACAAACTCAAAATCGGCCCCCGAAGAGGTCCACCCTGGCAGGCTTCAATATTTTCAGAAAGAACATCCAAATGAAATTATATCAAAGACAAATGAGAGATAAGAATGGAGAAAGAAGGTTGATAGATCTTGTGTAGTGCCCCAACGGTACAGCAGATCATAGGATAGGTGCAAGTGAATGCAAAGTTAGATGTGAACCTGGCCTAACTAGTTTCCCTTTCAGACCTTGTGGTCTATAGGGCAGATGATGTAAAGTTCATCTGTTTTTGTGGCCTACGGTTAACGAGAGTGTCATGTAGCCAGCACAACGACCAACCGCCTTTACTTTTCCCCACTGATATCAGGTACTCCTTGGAGCTGGGTGGACTCAGAGGCACCTAAGGATTCCGAAGTTGAAAATCCCAGTCTTCACCAGGATTTGACCCCGGGGCCCCCTGTTCGAAATCCAAGCGCTTTACCGCTCAGCTACCGCGTCTCTCCTGGTTTTACTGAAGTCTTATAATAGATATAATTGTTTTGAAAAGGATCAATCTCTTATTCGAATGCTCAAAAAAAGAGAAGGAAATATTCCCGAGTTAATAAATTTGTTCACGAAAATGACGTTTACAAGATTACTATTCTTTTTAATTTTGGTCTAACTTATAATGCATACTAATTAGCTTTTTCTCTTTAAAAAACTGCTTGCATAACTGATTTTAAAAATTAGATTTTTTCGCTTTCAGAAAAAAAAAGTAGCCGTTGCATCAGAACTTTGAATGGTCTAAAATATTGTGATGTCGGATTTTCAATATCTTTTTTAGTTTACGAGATCTAAACGGGACGGACGGACAGACATTTCGCACAAAACTAATAGCGTCTTTTCCCCTTTCGGGGGCCACTAAAAATAGAACGGAGACCCAGCCAACAGCACACAGTGCTACATTATGGAAGTAGATGGAGACCCAGCCAATAGCCCACAGTGCTACATTATGGAAGTAGATGGAGACCCAGACAACAGCACACAGTTCTACATTATGGAAGTAGATGGAGACTCAGCCAATAGCCCACAGTGCTACATTATGGAAGTAGATGGAGACTCAGACAACAGCACACAGTTCTACATTATGGAAGTAGATGGAGACCCAGACAACAGCACACAGTGCTACATTATGGAAGTAGATGGACACCCAGCCAACAGCACACAGTTCTACATTATGGAAGTAGATGGACACCCAGCCAACAGCACACAGTTCTACATTAGGGAAGTAGATGGAGACCCAGCCAACAGCACACAATGCTACATTATGGAAGTAGATGGACACCCAGCCAACAGCACACAGTGCTACATTATGGAAGTAGATGGAGACTCAGCCAATAGCCCACAGTGCTACATTATGGAAGTAGATGGACACCCAGCCAACAGCACACAGTTCTACATTATGGAAGTAGATGGACACCCAGCCAACAGCACACAGTTCTACATTATGGAAGTAGATGGACACCCAGCCAACAGCACACAGTGCTACATTATGGAAGTAGATGGACACCCAGCCAACAGCACACAGTGCTACATTATGGAAGTAGATGGAGACCCAGCCAACAGCACACAGTGCTACATTATGGAAGTAGATGGTTTCAATATAAACAAATTAAACACCGAAAAAAAATACTAACAATATGTTACTATCCTGTGAACCGTTAGTCGATAAACTATTGGTCGGATGAACCATTAGTAGTGTGAACTAATTTAATACTAATCTTTACTATTGAACAGACCTTACAGAAGGATGGACATTTATATGGCATATACTTTTGGCCATGGTTGTAGTGAATGTTGTGTTTATTTTGTATTGCTGTAAGTACCAACATTTTATATGAAAAATGTTAATATTATCATTTATTAATATGAATATTATCAATAGTAATTATCAATATTATAGAATACAAAATATTGGATAGACATGCTCCTCAAATTTATTTTTATTAGTTTGTATCAATTTGAAAAATAATTGGATTGGACTATAAAATTGTAATAACAAAGATTTATTTTTCCCTCAGACAAAATTGGTGCTTGTTGCTTCAATGATTGTAAGTTTTGTTATTTCGTTTCTCTTTTCACATCCATGTTTTTAACCTTGCTATTTATGTTAATAAGAAATGAAAAAGTCGCACTCGTTTCCTACCCTGCGATCTTGAAGGCGGATGCTGTAAACGTGAAGGAGTGTGTAATAGGGCCAGAAAAACGGCCAACAACATTTACTTCACAACTAATGGGCAGTTAAACAGTAGAGTTGGGCGTTGTACAAATGTCGACATTCAAAACGCAGCCTCGATTTGAAAGTTAAGCGCTTACCACCCAACCACCTCGTCGCCTATAAGAAATTCAGATCAATTATTTCACCCTTTATGGCATTTGGAAATAAAATATAGGATTTTCCTAGCAGTTTTTGTAGTCTTTGTTTATTAAAAAATGTTGGACACCAAATGGGAGAAGGCTTCAAACATTGCCAGTAACAGATTTTGTGGAGACAGCTTGCCGCCCAGTACGCCGAACCTCGCGGGAGGACCTAAGTCTAAGTAAGTAAGTTGTGATATTAAATATCTGTAAGCTAAACAAAATGCAAAGGGATATGGTTAATTGGTCCATCGGTTTGCCTGACCAGCCGTTTATTTGAATCGAATTCTTCAGTACTGAAACCCTCTTCAATACATGAAATGTTCGTGAAAGTAGACCCGCGGCCTGGACAAGTAAACCGGAAGAGACTAGATCTCTATATTCTTTTGTCTTATGGAAGTGTATTTTTAATGCATATTTGCTGAGCTACCATGTTTAGGAATTTTATGAATGTATTTTTACGAAGTTTATATCGACTGACTCTGTCTACCTGTCTGTCTGTCTGTCTGGTAAAAAGTTTGAGCACGTTATCTCTCCCACACCTATTCTCGGATCGAGTAGAAACTTTGTACAATTATTCATTTGCGTAGGCAATACATAATTTAAAAATTTAACAATTAATCAATTAATTACTGGCGATTTATTATTTTGTTTGCTACCGACAATGGGAACTAATCCTTCAGTATTCACAGATATGGTTAAATATGTCGGGTTTTTGTCTCCTTAAATACTTGTACACGTTATTTCTCCCACACTCACTCTCGGATTATGTTGAAACTTTAAGTGATTATTTTATTGTATCTAACAAAACATGAAAAAAAATAAAAATTAACCAACTAGTTAACTAGATGTTGGTAATTTATGACTTATATTAATTATATCGAAAAAGGGAAAAGACTTCTACTTTCATAAGCTATATAGTTGTAATTGCGGAGTTATTCCCCTTAGATACGTTTTGTTAAATAAAAAAGGATTTTTTTTATTTTGTTCGTCTGTAATTTTTTCTATCATTGTAAAGAGATCAAATTACCTTGTAAACATTGGTATTGTTTCAGGTGGTGATGACATACCTCTGATCATCTTCCAAGGTAAGCGTCGACAGGTTAGCAATAGAAAACGTACATGAGGTGCAACAGAAACTCGGACGTAGATCATGTCTCTTTTAGACAGGTTTAGTTTCAGAGATTGAACCAATACATACTGATAAGCATTTACTAAAGATAGAGTACATATTGAGTTCACGAGTCACTTCAAAAGAAGCATGACGCCTCTTGAGGCTTGTCCAAAAGACAAGCGTCATAAAGTGGTTGTCTGAAAGATTGTCACTGGTGTTACCTTACAGTACCTACAACTGCCGCCTTCTCGTACAGCTTAGGCAACTTAAATGTCTCGCCCTTAAACAACTAATGTTAGTAACACAGTCGCATTCGTTGAAAGAAACAGCATTAGTTTGTATTGTTGTTGTGTCACCTCGACTTAGTGAGCACACAAGTCTAGGTCCATTAAAGAATTGAAGACATTAGGAGGTACATAGGTAAACAACATGCATTTCATAGAATACTGAAAATAAACTTTAAGTATCACTGTAATAATCAAACTCAATAGATTGTTGCTAGAATCTAGAGAGAAAAAAACTGCCTTTCAACATAAATTCTCAAGCTCAGCCTCCAACTTCAATACCACAGTACTTAGGTTTTAACATTCATAAGAAGCCGAACTAGTAGGTATTGTACACCCACATAAGTAGCGTCACTACATTCATGAGGAGCCGAACTCGTAGGTATTGTACACCCACATAAGTAGCGTCACTACATTCATGAGAAGCAGAACTAGTAGGTATTGTACACCCACATAAGTAGCGTCACTACATTCATGAGAAGCCGAACTCGTAGGTATTGTACACCCACATAAGTAGCGTCACTACATTCATAAGAAGCAGAACTCGTAGGTATTGTACACCCACATAAGTAGCGTCACTACATTCATAAGAAGCAGAACTCGTAGGTATTGTACACCCACATAAGTAGCGTCACTACATTCACAAGAAGCCGAACTAGTAGGTATTGTACACCCACATAAGTAGCGTCACTACATTCATAAGAAGCAGAACTAGTAGGTATTGTACACCCACATAAGTAGCGTCACTACATTCATAAGAAGCAGAACCAGTAGGTATTGTACACCCACATAAGTAGCGTCACTACATTCATAAGAAGCAGAACCAGTAGGTATTGTACACCCACATAAGTAGCGTCACTACATTCATAAGAAGCAGAACCAGTAGGTATTGTACACCCACATAAGTAGCGTCACTACATTCATGAGAAGCAGAACTCGTAGGTATTGTACACCCACATAAGTAGCGTCACTACATTCATAAGGAGCAGAACTCGTAGGTATTGTACACCCACATAAGTAGCGTCACTACATTCATAAGGAGCAGAACTCGTAGGTATTGTACACCCACATAAGTAGCGTCACTACATTCATAAGAAGCCGAACTAGTAGGTATTGTACACCCACATAAGTAGCGTCACTACATTCATGAGAAGCAGAACTAGTAGGTATTGTACACCCACATAAGTAGCGTCACTACATTCATAAGGAGCAGAACTCGTAGGTATTGTACACCCACATAAGTAGCGTCACTACATTCATGAGGAGCCGAACCAGTAGGTATTGTACACCCACATAAGTAGCGTCACTACATTCATGAGAAGCAGAACTCGTAGGTATTGTACACCCACATAAGTAGCGTCACTACATTCATAAGGAGCAGAACTCGTAGGTATTGTACACCCACATAAGTAGCGTCACTACATTCATGAGGAGCCGAACCAGTAGGTATTGTACACCAACATAAGTAGCGTCACTACATTCATAAGAAGACGAACTAGTAGGTATTGTACACCCACATAAGTAGCGTCACTACATTCATGAGGAGCCGAACCAGTAGGTATTGTACACCCACATAAGTAGCGTCACTACATTCATGAGAAGCAGAACTCGTAGGTATTGTACACCCACATAAGTAGCGTCACTACATTCATAAGAAGCCGAACTAGTAGGTATTGTACACCCACATAAGTAGCGTCACTACATTCACAAGAAGCCGAACTAGTAGGTATTGTACACCCACATAAGTAGCGTCACTACATTCATAAGAAGAAAAACTAGTAGGTATTGTACACCCACATAAGTAGCGTCACTACATTCATGAGAAGCAGAACTCGTAGGTATTGTACACCCACATAAGTAGCGTCACTACATTCATGAGAAGCAGAACTCGTAGGTATTGTACACCCACATAAGTAGCGTCACTACATTCATAAGAAGCCGAACTAGTAGGTATTGTACACCCACATAAGTAGCGTCACTACATTCATAAGAAGCCGAACTAGTAGGTATTGTACACCCACATAAGTAGCGTCACTACATTCATGAGGAGCAGAACTAGTAGGTATTGTACACCCACATAAGTAGCGTCACTACATTCATAAGAAGCCGAACTAGTAGGTATTGTACACCCACATAAGTAGCGTCACTACATTCATAAGAAGAAAAACTAGTAGGTATTGTACACCCACATAAGTAGCGTCACTACATTCATGAGGAGCAGAACTAGTAGGTATTGTACACCCACATAAGTAGCGTCACTACATTCATAAGATGCAGAACTCGTAGGTATTGTACACCCACATAAGTAGCGTCACTACATTCATAAGAAGCAGAACCAGTAGGTATTGTACACCCACATAAGTAGCGTCACTACATTCATGACATTCAGAAGTGGTCTTAAGCGGGGGCACCTCTGTAACGCCGTTCTCCTCTAAGCTCGCCAAAGAAGATCGCCCTTGGCATGCAGTCATCTCCCATGCGTGATAAGTGTTATTGACAGCATACAAATTAATAAATAAATGACATGACATTTTGTTCCAATTTGCCTTCTCACGCTTCTTTATAAGTGTTTTTCTTAACGCGGGGGGGGGGGGGGGGGGGGGGGTGGGGGGGGGGGGGGGGGAAGGGGGGGGGGGGGGGGGGGGGGCTGCGGATTGGTTTAGACAGGGGCGGTAGGCCAAAAAAGGTTGAAGACCACTGACCTACAATTTCTATACCACTACTACACATGTTTAAAGCAGAGGTATATTTTCCTCAGATGTTTCGCAAGGCGAAGGACGTCTGCAGCCCAAGGAAGCAGTAGTTCAATGTAAGTTGTTAGGGTTATTCTCAATAGTTGGTTAGAAATGTGACTCATTGCATTCTTCTAGTGTTAAGTTTTTTGCACTAATCTTAAGTTACTTGCACTAATCTTAAGTTACTTGCACTAATCTTAAGTTACTTGCACTAATCTTAAGTTACTTGCACTAGTATTAAGTTACTTGCACTAATCTTAAGTTACTTGCACTAATCTTAAGTTACTTGCACTAATCTTAAGTTACTTGCACTAATCTTAAGTTACTTGCACTAATCTTAAGTTACTTGCACTAATCTTAAGTTACTTGCACTAATCTTAAGTTACTTGCACTAATCTTAAGTTACTTGCACTAGTATTAAGTTACTTGCACTAATCTTAAGTTACCTGCACTAATCTTAAGTTACTTGCACTAATCTTAAGTTACTTGCACTAATCTTAAGTTACTTGCACTAATCTTAAGTTACTTGCACTAGTATTAAGTTACTTGCACTAATCTTAAGTTACTTGCACTAATCTTAAGTTACTTGCACTAATCTTAAGTTACTTGCACTAATCTTAAGTTACTTGCACTAATCTTAAGTTACTTGCACTAATCTTAAGTTACTTGCACTAATCTTAAGTTACTTGCACTAATCTTAAGTTACTTGCACTAATCTTAAGTTACTTGCACTAATCTCAAGTTACTTGCACTAATCTTAAGTTACTTGCACTAATCTTAAGTTACTTGCACTAATCTTAAGTTACTTGCACTAATCTTAAGTTACTTGCACTAATCTTAAGTTACTTGCACTAATCTTAAGTTACTTGCACTAATCTTAAGTTACTTGCACTAATCTTAAGTTACTTGCACTAATCTTAAGTTACTTGCACTAGTATTAAGTTACTTGCACTAGTATTAAGTTAGTTTCACTAGTGTTAAGCTACTTGCACTAGTTTTAAGTTACTTGAACTAGAGTTAAGTTACTTGCACTAATCTTAAGTTAGTTTCACTAGTGTTAAGCTACTTGCACTAGTTTTAAGTTACTTGAACTAGAGTTAAGTTACTTGCACTAATCTTAAGTTACTTGCACTAATCTTAAGTTACTTGCACTAATCTTAAGTTACTTGCACTAATCTTAAGTTACTTGCACTAGTATTAAGTTACTTGCACTAGTATTAAGTTAGTTTCACTAGTGTTAAGCTACTTGCACTAGTTTTAAGTTACTTGAACTAGAGTTAAGTTACTTGCACTAATCTTAAGTTACTTGCACTAATCTTAAGTTACTTGCACTAATCTTAAGTTACTTGCACTAATCTTAAGTTACTTGCACTAATCTTAAGTTACTTGCACTAATCTTAAGTTACTTGCACTAGTATTAAGTTACTTGCACTAGTATTAAGTTAGTTTCACTAGTGTTAAGCTACTTGCACTAGTTTTAAGTTACTTGAACTAGAGTTAAGTTACTTGCACTAATCTTAAGTTAGTTTCACTAGTGTTAAGCTACTTGCACTAGTTTTAAGTTACTTGAACTAGAGTTAAGTTACTTGCACTAATCTTAAGTTACTTGCACTAATCTTAAGTTACTTGCACTAATCTTAAGTTACTTGCACTAGTATTAAGTTACTTGCACTAGTATTAAGTTAGTTTCACTAGTGTTAAGCTACTTGCACTAGTTTTAAGTTACTTGAACTAGAGTTAAGTTACTTGCACTAATCTTAAGTTACTTGCACTAATCTTAAGTTACTTGCACTAATCTTAAGTTACTTGCACTAATCTTAAGTTACTTGCACTAATCTTAAGTTACTTGCACTAGTATTAAGTTACTTGCACTAGTATTAAGTTAGTTTCACTAGTGTTAAGCTACTTGCACTAGTTTTAAGTTACTTGAACTAGAGTTAAGTTACTTGCACTAATCTTAAGTTAGTTTCACTAGTGTTAAGCTACTTGCACTAGTTTTAAGTTACTTGAACTAGAGTTAAGTTACTTGCACTAATCTTAAGTTACTTGCACTAATCTTAAGTTACTTGCACTAATCTTAAGTTACTTGCACTAGTATTAAGTTACTTGCACTAGTATTAAGTTAGTTTCACTAGTGTTAAGCTACTTGCACTAGTTTTAAGTTACTTGAACTAGAGTTAAGTTACTTGCACTAATCTTAAGTTACTTGCACTAATCTTAAGTTACTAGCACTAATCTTAAGTTACTTGAACTAGAGTTAAGTTACTAAAGATGAGCCATATGTGTCTTTAAAAAGACGATAATTATCTCCTCTATATTTCCTTTTTTCAATGTATCTTTAGACTACTTCTATGGTAATGGCTTTTGCTGTTGATTCGTTTTAAGGGTTGAATAATGTTGTTAGAGGATTTTCAACATAGCAAGAGAAGTTCAAGGTCGATAAATCGATAATTGAGTATTAATCCAGTGACATTATTAAGACTGATTGAAAAAGAAATCATTCCATGACGTGATGCCTCTCCCATGGAGAACATTTGTAAGCGAGGATCATGTGCAGCAAGATGGACTCCTAACGTTCTTTTGAAGACATTTCAATACATTGTCGTCATAGGAGTCCGGAGATTAGCGTCTTCTTGACGTCAGAACGTTCAAATAATCTCTCGAGTGACGTTACATCGTTCTTTTGACGTCCTTAGCGTGAACAAAACAGGCCCATTACAAGATGTTTTGATGAAAACAACGATGATCGTAGGACGATTAAGTCAAATTCAAACGTACAAACTCTGCTACCTGGAATGTCTGTACCACCTCAATAGCAGCTCGGCTCACCTCTTGTTAATGTCATTTTTACTGCACTCCTTTTTTTATATAAGGAAAACTAGTGCATTGGACACATGCCAGGAGAATGATTTCTTTAGCTCATTGTTAAAGAAAACGCTTTGGGGCATTTCCAAGGGTGAAAACACACATTTTTTTTTTTTGGTTTGGAAGAGGGAGCAACACACGTTAAAAATTCAGAGACACTTCACTATCAACCGAGAACACTTCACTATCAACCGAGAACACTTCACTATCAACCGAGAACACTTCACTATCAACCGAGAACACTGAAGTGAATTTTTTTTTTAAATATTTCTTTAAAATTTATAATTGGGTAGTAAAGTTGTGTTTTTGTTTTTCTAGATTCATCCTCATTGGGAGCCAGCTCAGTTTCTGATTCCGTAGACCCTGTTTTTAAACATGTGCTGAAGATAAAACTGAATTCCAGTAGAAGTGACATCATTATAGGAAAACGATAACACCAATGGTGGAACACGACAACACCAGTCATGGAACAAGACACCATCGATATAGCATTGACTTAGTCATTTAATTAAATGACTGACCAAACTAATTAATACAGTTACACATTGTGGTGTTTTTTTTTAAAGTATTTTTTAAGATTTTATTGTTTCTCATTTCAGTTTGTGTTTATCCTAATTGATATTTATTGACCAAAACTGTTTCTTCGAGATTACTTTGACATTGAAACACTTAGTGCCCGAGGGAGATGAAAAAAGTATTCGATGTATGCAAGATTCATAAACAAAAAAACAAAATAACAACAACATCAGTGCAGTGGAGAAACAAGTTCCAAACACTTTGATAATATTTGAGTGTGAATTACTTCAGACTTATTAGTTTTAATCAATTTTTTTTTTATTAATACAAGTACTTTAGAAAAGGTTCCTGTGTTTAGTTGTTTACATTTGTACACAGTACACAGGTTGTATAGCTCATGTAGGTTTGGCTCCCAACTTTCCTTATTTTGTTAAGGTATCCCTATTGATATATCAACCTTTTTCTCAAATTATTGTGATGTCCTGTGTGTGTGTTTACATTATCTTATTTGGAGCAGGATAGTAATACAATTAAAAACCCCTAGAGCTAACCAAACCAGATTCATCAAATCAAGACCTGCATCATACAAATTAGGCAAAAACATAATACAAGGCCAATTTGTTTTCATATCTACAACTAGACTCTATGATATATCTAAAAAGAAAAATACCAAACTTACGACTGATGACATATTAACTGAAGTTACTCTATATAAACTGGAACTGTGTTCTGACCATCCGTGCACACTTTCAGAAAGACAATATAATTTCAAAGCGTAGTTGTTTTTAAAGTGTTTTCCTTGTAAAGGCTTGTGGATTTGAAGTAATATGCCCACTGTGTGTCACTTTATCTTCTGGTTGTTTTAAACAATTTTGTGTTTCATTCTTTGGTCAGTGACTTGCACTCATTGCAAGCTTACTGTCCGCTTAGTGTTGCTATGTCATTCTTACTGTCCGCTTAGTGTTGCTATGTCATTCTTACTGTCCGCTTAGTGTTGCTATGTCATTACTGTCCGCTTAGTGTTGCTATGTCATTACTGTCCGCTTAGTGTTGCTATGTCATTACTGTCCGCTTAGTGTTGCTATGTCATTACTGTCCGCTTAGTGTTGCTATGTCATTACTGTCCGCTTAGTGTTGCTATGTCATTACTGTCCGCTTAGTGTTGCTATGTCATTCTTACTGTCCGCTTAGTGTTGCTATGTCATTCTTACTGTCCGCTTAGTGTTGCTATGTCATTACTGTCCGCTTAGTGTTGCTATGTCATTCTCTGTTTGTAGACATTTTTAATTCATATTTCCTTTAATGTTTTTATTCCAACCATTTGCCCAGCTATTCTATTCTTCATGTGAACGCAATCGCTACTGTCTTATCTCTTTAGCCAAGCATGTAAATTTTTATAAGGCGGTGATTGTTTTAACTAGAATTATTACATTATTTTGGAGGCTCGGGGACTGAGCTGTAAAGCGCCTGGCTTCTGAACCGGTGATCCCGGGTTCAAATCCTTATGATGACTGGAATTGTTGGGCAAATGTAAAGGCGGTTGGTCGTTGTGCTGGCCACATGACACCCTCGTTTAACCGTTGGCAAAATAAACAGATGACCTTACATCATCTGCCTAATAGATAACAAGGTCTAAAAATGGAAACTACTTTATTACATTATTTTTAAAATGCTATTTTTCCGTCCTAACTTTATCTTATGAACAATTCTATTAATAAATAGCTTCTTTTTCTTCTTGTTTTATTTCCAAAGAATCATCACTGAAAAAAATAAACAACCAGACAAAAGTAAATAGTTTATATAAATACATTTATTTTCAATGATTACACATCGATATAAGAGTACAGTCAACAAATATCCCATTGGACTCTCTCTCTCCATGCTCACTGAAATGGGTTATTGTCTAATTCAAAGAAAGTACATCATGTGTAGTAGAACCTATACCTAGCCATTACTTCTACAGGTGTCACAAAACTATTCATATAAGGCCCACTGGTAGCTTCAAACGTGTTATCTCGTGGGCCTGTTCTTAAACTGGGTCACAAAAAAGGGAGGAGGGAATACTTCAGTCTACGTTGAATTTAGATGTAAATCCTAACTGGCAACTACTCACTCTGTACATATTACAGTGCTGCATTTAGCGCATGAGTGGTAAGGGGCAACGGCCTCTTTCACACTGGCAGTCATTTGAGACTATTGCTGCTCGGAGGAAATGGCATATCATCATTCTATGTTTCATAAGTGGACAGGATAAAGTTAGCAAATAATGAAAAAGAGACTCAAACTTTCTTGGTTGAATGTATTAAAAGGTTTTAAGTAAATGCCATTTTATTCTTTAGAATCGACATAGAGCCTACTGCATGTGCACATGGGAATGTAGCAATGAAATTTTAAATGGCTTTATTTTCAAATAACAATCCTCACAGCTATGGTAGACCATGACAACAAAGTGGGGGGTGGGGGCTGGCTGTGTGTTTAGGAAGTCTCACTTGTAGAATGCGATGTGTTGGCTGAATCAGCGCTAGTTTGGTAGGATGACGTCGCTGTAGTGGCTGTCGCTGCAAATAATAAAACGCAGTTCAAAAGTCTGTGACAAGTACACTAAATATAAATAATGATGAATTGTAGCAAAATCTGTTATAGTTCACAAACCAAAAAGTACTTTCAAGTTTCTTTGATCAAACTATTTAAGATGTCTAGACTACAGGTGGACTATCTCTTTCATTAAACTATTTAGATATGTGTACTCTACAGATGACCTCTATGATCAAACTATTTAGAGATGTCTAGTCTACTCTACAGATGACCTCTTTGATCAAACTATTTAGAGATGTCTAGTCTACTCTACAGATGACCTCTTTGATCAAACTATTTAGAGATGTCTAGTCTGCAAGACACTACAGACTATAGAGACTATCTCTTTGATCAAAATAATTTTCGATCAGCCTTTAACTCAGATAATATCTCTTACACTTGTCTCTACAGCTGCATTGGTGTGTCTTTCAAAAAAAAAAGTTAACTTGTGAGACTTAGATAAAATTCTAGATTCACCAAAATAGCTTCACGATATACGCTACATAATGGGGCGCTGAAAAAGATGCCATTTTTATATAAGAAAATCATAGATCTACACCACAAGGTAATGTAAAACCTTGACTGTATACCATTTCTTTTTAGCCTTAACTCAAGATATTTATTTATTTATTTTCTGTTTAAATTTAAAATTTGATAGGTTTAGGATGAGAGCAACTACTTTAAGATCGATAAAACTTACTTGCTAAAGTCATTGACGCTGAACTGTAGGACTCGACGGCTAATGCTTCTGTAAATTACATTTAGTTATATTATTTTTTTAAATATTTACAATACATAAAACTATGATTTTTTTTTATGTTATGGCCATAATCTGAATAGCTTTTTAATGCGCTCAGTAAAGATATATAGATCTACATCTAATAATGTTTTATAGCTATGATTTTACAAATATATAGATTGGGCTCACTCTGGGAAGGATTTAAAACACAGTACAGACTGAGGTATATTAAATTTTATTCTTCTATTATTGGAGATTGCTATGAGGATTTGAAGGGTTGTACAAAGTTTATAAACATAAATTGTCCATACTCAGTTCGGTTCTATCATCCCGTAGATTGATTTAATTCCGCAATCACATAGAATCTAGAATCTACTGACAGATAGAACTCATTCTATTCACTGTATGCTTCACTTCTTAATCACTTTCTCTTAAGACAAAGGACGCCAATAAGACGTGGAAATATAATACGAAAAACAGCAGAAATTATCGCAAAAGATTGGATTTGATTTTGGGCACATCGGCACAATTTAGGCCATGTTGGGTTAATAATCCCTCAAGGGTTACTATATAGAGTTACACAACTGGGGTATTAAAAAAAAAGGTCCACTCACAACTTTGATAGCACAAATTTTAATAAGGTAATAAAATATGTTTATGAAATTGTATATATTTCTAAGTACTTTGCCCGATCTCAACTTAAATTTTAGTAGTTATCCTCCCGGATAAAGCCCAGTATTTTCCTTGAATCAACGCAATCAAAAAGTGTTTTGAGGCCGTTGGTTCTAAAAATATTTCCCTCTAATACCCTGTTATCTGGGCCAATCAAGGAGGATTGGCTCTATGGTGAGGCATGAGCCACAGTCATCGCACAACAGCAGAAGTCACGGAGATCACAACATGGAGGAGATCAGTAGGACAGGTATCGAAGATGGCGAGACGGATCGAACTGAGTAGAATGGCCCAGAACTGAGTAGAATGGCCCAGAACTGAGTAAAATGGCCCAGAACTGAGTCCCATGGCGAAGTTGCGACCCTTGGAGTCAAAAGAATTAGGTCAAGCCAAAGAAAACATAACAGTACACTCCACTCATACTTTGTGTTCACAACCTACGTCTAATTACCTTTTTTAAAGCAAAACCAGCCTTGTTTATCTGAAAATACAAATCAGCAGACGTGACATTCATTACAAATGTCAAACAGTTGTGCACTTTAAAAACTCTACTGTAAAATGTGTCTATTTTTTTATGTCTGAACATTTTAACAATGCCCTCGTTACATGAACTTACATGTATAACCAAGTATAATACACATGAAAAATAGCGACAGAAATACCAGTATATCCACCGTAAGCCATTCTGTTGAGTGGAAACAAATATATAAATAACAAGTATAAATACCAATCAGATTGAAACTAAAATATTTTCAGCTAATAATCAGAAAAATAGTTCAAAGATATTACAGAGAACGTTTCCATTCAGTTCCAAAAGTGATATACGATTTGACAGACTTCAGATAAAAACTTAAGAATAATGTATGAAGTGTTTTTAAAGCTGCTTTTTGTGAGATCGAAAAAAAAAGGTTCTCTCAAACAGGGGAGAGAGTAATGTGGGTAATGTCGTTAATCATTGGCTACAAAAATAGATATTCTTAAATCATCTGCCATTAAAACTTCTAGATTTAGGTATATTTACTGGAATAGATGGCGATATTTGTCCTAAGGTATGTCTTGGACATTAATATCTGTTTAATTCTTGGAGTTCTTCTTATAATACCTTCACAAAATGAGAATGAGTGAGAAAGTGGTTGTTAGAATAGAAATGTTTCGCATACTATCAAGTCATATGTTGTCGTTGAAAATCGTTTGTAGAAAATGATACTTAACAAAAAAAAAATTTTAAATTATTCACATTAGCTTACAATGGATGTCACATATAGTGTCAGACGTGTTTTAAATTAACATCGCGATTAATCTAAACTTTGATTAACCTTACACGAGATACATGATACACACTTGTGGATACTTATTTTATAAGATAACATTTTTTGCCATCAATTGAACCAAATACACATGGTAGCATTTAGTAATTGGAAAGAGATAGAAGTATAGGGATGAAGTGGAGGGAAACCTTTTAAAAACTTTCCTGGCTTCATTACCTAAATAAAAGTTCCATGGACCTGGCTTCATTACCCAAATAAAAGTTTCGTACAAGCTAAAAACACACACAAATATAGCTGGGTAGAATAAACATTTAGCTTCTAGTAAAAGAAAAGATCCATTCAAGACTTGCTTTAATTAGTGATAATAAAATAAAATTGGTAGACAGATATGAATTCTTATTTATTTATGTATACATACAGCGTGGTACTTAAATGCATACAAACTATAGATAGATGTGTATCTTTAATGCCTACAAATATAATGTCCCACTGAACACATTATACTATTCCTACTACGTGCTCTTGTAGGCGGATCACAGACTGGACACAAGGTGGCGTTGAGGTACTTAACATGAAGCTTGACAAAACTGTAAGAGTCAAGCTGGTGAGTTTTGGTCGTGACGATAGCTTTAAGAGAACAATAAAACACAGTGCAGTTAGTAGCAATTTGTGTAAATATGAACTGGTACATTCGTTAGCTAGACATGACAACACATTTCTGCTATTTGGTCGGCAAACCACATTGTCCATTTGTTTCTATCAATAAGTCAAGTCTCTTTCTTTCTCTTATCCGAACTAGCATTGAGCATACACAGTCGAGGCAGATTGATCTGCTTGTTTTATAGTGAAAACAGATGGTTACTAACATGTACATGTTGATATTGAACATTATGATACAGGTATGCCTATTACTTTTCACTAAACACCTTTATATTCTAAATTCCACATAATGAAAACAGACAAAATTCAGATAGGATAAAAATTGTCTTGCAAAAATTGTTTTTCTTTACATAGAATAACGTCTAGTGTTAAACATCTGCCTGGTGTGGTATGCTCTCCGAACTATCGTCACGATGGTTGAGTTTGA
Organism: Biomphalaria glabrata; assembly: GCF_947242115.1. Lineage (NCBI taxonomy): Eukaryota > Metazoa > Mollusca > Gastropoda > Planorbidae > Biomphalaria > Biomphalaria glabrata. Next base: position 29,873,793 of record NC_074715.1, on the reverse strand, counting down.
ACCCTAGCTGTTGCCTTGCTGTTCTGCAGGAGCTCTGGGCTTGGACGAAATAATGTTCAGTTCCCAAGGAACGTCCAAAACGTATAGAAGAAAAACTGTTGTAAAATTATAGTTCCTAGTATTTAAAGTGAATATATGTCCATAATAATAAACTTTAAAAAAAAATAAAAAAAACTTTTACAATTAGAGTTCCTAGTATTTAAAAGGAATATATGCCCATGATAATAAACTATAAAAAAAAACATTTACAATTAGAATTTCTAGTATTTAAAAGGAATACATGTCTACGTATAAAAGGAATACATGTCCGTGTTTCAATTCTTTACACCACAAAAAAATTGTAAAAACTTTTACAGTTAGAGTTTCTAGTATTTAAAAGGAGTACATGTCTACGAGAATAAAGTATAAAACAAAAACTTTTGAAATTAGAGTTCCTAGTATTTAAAACAATACATATCCAATCAAATATTTTTTAAAATTTAAAATTAGAGTTCCTAGTATTTAAAAAAGAATACTTGTCTGCGAGAATAAGAAATGTTGTTTTCTGGTGTCTCCGTATTCTCAAGACCAGTTATTGCCCTAACAATCTGTCGAAGTGTTTAAATGATTTCCAATCACTAATACAAATAAAGGAAATACTCATTTTCAAACAATAACAACGCCTTGGAGTCTCGGTGGAGGACTGAACATTGGCCAACCCAAAACCACATTGAAAACTTCCTTTAAATTTATCATTTTGGTACATTAGTTGTACAGCTTAACAAACTACTGGATGGTTTAGATGCCATTAGACTTTTTTTTTTTTTTGTTCTAAATCATGTTACACTGGAATTTTGTTTTTAAGAATTTAGACAGATGAAATGAAGAAGATGAGAAGTTTGATTAAAAACTGGGAGCTCAGCAGATTTCGTCTCGATTTACTTCCCCTTTCACCCCCCCCCCTTCCCCAAGGTAATAGATGGCACAAGTCTATTATTGCTAGTGTACTTACATTGCTGTTTGTCTGAACAGTTGGTACATTCCACTTCTGGTGATTTAAGAAAAAAACATGTATTAATAACTCTTAAAATAGTCTTTAAATATGGTAAAAAAACAGGGGATGCTTGTCGGGAACCACTAAGACTAACTCAAAGTTTTTCAATGTAAAGGATACAAAATAAATACTTTTTGTTGGGGGAGATGGGAAGAAGAGGGAAGAAGGTCTGATGCTTGCAACAATACTTTCCTTAAAAAGGTTTTCGCATTTCAGCTTTTTTAAATAAACTCTTGTAGAATTCTACAAGATAGGCTTTTGTTGTGTCACTGTTGGTGGTCACTTAATACTAGACATTTAGTCAGAGAATAAGAAAGAGTTCCTCTTTCTCTTTTCTAGAGATTCGTGTTACATTATTTGTGTCACCAGTCAATCGATCGTTGTGCTGGACACACTAACAATCTCTGACATTATTGACATGAGAAACTTGAAAGAAATAAAACGTTGCAGCCGAATGTACGTCAACATGGGGAAACAAAAAGAAATGCTTGTGTAAAACAATAACACAGATCCCAAGTAATCACTCACCGCCAGACGATTGGTTGCAATTGTGACTCTGACTCTGGTCGCAGCTGCCTTCATAGCGGAATTGTAAGACATTGCTTCCACTTCTGAGGTACAGACGTGCAGCTAGGCATAAGCTAGAACTTTTCGTCTGAGACTCTTCATCTTTTTGTGGCACGATGTCTATCCTTGACTCGCTCAGCTTGTAAGTGCAGAAAGTCAAGGAATAACTTGTGTTGGCACTGAAATACGCGATGCAGTTGGTGATGTTCAGCTGGTTTCCCTGAATAATGAGATCATCATTGGGAGTACCTAAAGCTGGAGCATTAAGCAATGATTACAAAAACTTAAGAGGCCACCCAGTTCGGGCTTTTCAGCTCAAACATAAACAATCTTTGGAAATTAGCTAAAATCATACATTGTGCTGTGGACGGAGGAAGGGTGACAATAATCCACGCAGAAATCTTCGAGGTTCTGAACATTCCTAAGAATATTCTTCTTACCTAATTATGCAACTGCTGCTAATAAAAAAAATTACTTTATGGACACTAAAATGTTTTAGATGTTTCGGTTGTTCCTTCAGAGTTGAAGATAATTACTTCCTAGTCCAAACTTCCCGCAGGACGACGGGGGATGGGCAGGGTTTGAACCAGGGACCATCGATAAATCTGAACGACAGTCTAGCGTGCAAACCGCACGACCAGGCAGCCACTAATATCGCAACTAAAACTAATTTTGTTTTCCTGAACGAATTTGGATCCTCGCAGTGCCAGAGAATGACTACAAGTTCATGTTTTCAATAATAATAATAATAATAATAATGATGTTAATTGACAAAAAAAAATCGCCGTACCACTTTCCCACACTATAAGGAAAATTGAAACGAAGACAATGTGAAAGCCTAAGTTTAGAGATGAAGGGACTATGGGAGTTGTCTAAAATAACAATACATCCTTAGTATGAACAGGGAATAGTGACAGCTGACCGCGCAGACACATTCCAAGCCCAAATCCTTCCTAAGAAGATCTTCATTACCTGTTACCTACTCTTTCTCAGTGGACACTGTAGAGGAGCCTACTGTTAATTTTGTTTCCCTTTAACGAGGCTTGTCCCTGGCAGTGCCAGAGAATGAAAATTAAATTCATAATAATGATGAAGAAGAATTAAGCCTCAAGATTATCCAATGAAAAGAATTTTTCGCTGACAATTTACTGAGTCTCGTAAACTGTTGGTTGAAATAGAATACATCCCCTGCACTATGAAACTGTAGATTTCAAATGGAAGTTATTTTTTCTGATCAGCCAAGCATGTGATTGCGCTTCAAATCGTAGATGATTCGTATAAGATATTTAGATAAAAAATGCCGAGTGTACCTACATACGTACATAACTTGAATATACCCTAACAGAAGACACTCAACATACCTTAACAGAGGACATTGAACATATCTTAACAAAGGACATTGAACATATCTTAACAGAGGACATTGAACATACCTTAACAGAGGACATTGAACATACCTTAACAGAGAACATTAAACACGCCTAATTACAAGTCACTGAACACAACTAAATAGAAGTCATTGAACAAACCTAAGCAGAAAAACATTGACATTGACCATACCTGAACAATTACGTTGGATAGATAAATAAATCCACAGCATTATATTTGTGTGTAGAGTTTGATGTGGCATCTTTCAAATAGTTGGATGCTTCCCAGAGATCTGGAGCGGGTTCTAATGGAAATAAAAAGTTTCAAACACTGATAAAATACTAATGTAACTATCTGTTGTGCAAATATGTGTATATTGGGCAAAGAAGGAGAGACACTGTTTGCTTTAATGTGTAGTTTGTTGTCATTAATCCACAAGAAAACGTATATCTTTCGCTACTGTATGCTTACTAACCCTTTATGCCTGTCTGTTAGACACATCTACCATAGATTAGATACTAAACTAGTTTATGCCTAAATATATGACATAAGTATTACTGAAATGATCTAGAACTAGTTTAAGTTCAGAAATGTAAACTAATATGCATATTGTGCGCACAATATCTTCACTGTGGAGTGAACAAAATATTAACAGAGTATGAATACAATAATTCAACCTATAAAGACGTTTTCAAACACAGATCGGCAAACACCTTTTTTCGATGGCAACCACAACAACTGTTTGACGGCCACTCAGTGTGCAAGTTGAGAAGCTGCAGTTACAACATATGGTATAAACGAAGATGTTCCTAATGAAACTGCATAGTAGCTTAATGTATTTGTGGAGACTGGAAACACGAGAAGCGCGAAAGAGAGAATAGTTCACTGGCACAAAGACTTAGACTAAATAGACAAATTTAAAAAAACATCGTTTATCACTCGAACACAGCTACCATCTTTTGAAGAGCTGCACCCATTAAACCACTGTTAAATCAGATCTGAACGAAGTGGTCGTCTTCTTTCCATTAGGACTAAAACAGAAAGATTCAAAAACTCCATCATTCCACTTTCGGTCAGAGTGTTACAAGATCATCTGTCGTCATCGAGAAGTACATAGAAGTCTATTTATGAAACGCTGGTTATGAGTGTGTATGTGTTTCGTGTGTGAATGTTTTTCGTATTTGCATCTATATTGTTATTGTACAGTAGTTACGCTGAGGTCAATTGTAGTCGAACTGTATTGCCATTTGACTGGATCAATAAAAATTATCTTATCTATCTAATCTTAGTTTTTTGTCGTATAATATATACATTAGATTAGAATAACTCAAGAAGTTAATTGCAGTTCAGCTCGGCTAAGAGATTTCTTATCATTGTAATATCATACGGGTAGGTGAGCGAGACCAAACGTTAAGGTAGGCCTCAACACCAGCTAAAGATGTTATAGAAGAAACAACACAAGTTGAAGATGTTATGGAAGAAACAACACAAGTTGAAGATGTTATGGAAGAAACAACACAAGTTGAAGATGTTATGGAAGAAACAACACAAGTTGAAGATGTTATGGAAGAAACAACACAAGTTGAAGATGTTATGGAAGAAACAACACAAGCTGAAGTTGTTATGGAAGAAACAACACAAGCTGAAGTTGTTATGGAAGAAACAACACAAGCTGAAGTTGTTATGGAAGAAACAACACAAGCTGAAGTTGTTATGGAAGAAACAACACAAGTTGAAGATGTTATGGAAGAAACAACACAAGCTGAAGTTGTTATGGAAGAAACAAAAAAAGCTGAAGATGTTATGGAAGAAACAACACAAGCTGAAGTTGTTATGGAAGAAACAACACAAGCTGAAGATGTTATGGAAGAAACAACACAAGTTGAAGATGTTATGGAAGAAACAACACAAGCTGAAGATGTTATGGAAGAAACAACAGAAGCTGAAGTTGTTATGGAAGAAACAACACAAGCTGAAGTTGTTATGGAAGAAACAACACAAGCTGAAGATGTTATGGAAGAAACAACACAAGTTGAAGATGTTATGGAAGAAACAACACAAGTTGAAGATGTTATGGAAGAAACAACACAAGTTGAAGATGTTATGGAAGAAACAACACAAGCTGAAGTTGTTATGGAAGAAACAACACAAGCTGAAGTTGTTATGGAAGAAACAACACAAGCTGAAGTTGTTATGGAAGAAACAACACAAGCTGAAGTTGTTATGGAAGAAACAACACAAGTTGAAGATGTTATGGAAGAAACAACACAAGCTGAAGTTGTTATGGAAGAAACAAAAAAAGCTGAAGATGTTATGGAAGAAACAACACAAGCTGAAGTTGTTATGGAAGAAACAACACAAGCTGAAGATGTTATGGAAGAAACAACACAAGTTGAAGATGTTATGGAAGAAACAACACAAGCTGAAGATGTTATGGAAGAAACAACAGAAGCTGAAGTTGTTATGGAAGAAACAACACAAGCTGAAGTTGTTATGGAAGAAACAACACAAGCTGAAGATGTTATGGAAGAAACAACACAAGTTGAAGATGTTATGGAAGAAACAACACAAGCTGAAGATGTTATGGAAGAAACAACACAAGCTGAAGTTGTTATGGAAGAAACAACACAAGTTGAAGATGTTATGGAAGAAACAACACAAGTTGAAGATGTTATGGAAGAAACAACACAAGTTGAAGTTGTTATGGAAGAAACAACACAAGTTGAAGATGTTATGGAAGAAACAACACAAGTTGAAGATGTTATGGAAGAAACAACACAAGTTGAAGTTGTTATTGAAGAAAAAACACAAGTTGAAGATGTTATGGAAGAAACAACACAAGTTGAAGATGTTATGGAAGAAACAACACAAGTTGAAGATGTTATGGAAGAAACAACACAAGTTGAAGTTGTTATGGAAGAAACAACACAAGCTGAAGATGTTATGGAAGAAAAAAAAAGCTGAAGATGTTATGGAAGAAACAACACAAGTTGAAGTTGTTATGGAAGAAACAAAACAAGTTGAAGATGTTATGGAAGAAACAACACAAGTTAAAGATGTTATGGAAGAAACAACACAAGCTGAAGTTGTTATGGAAGAAACAACACAAGCTGAAGTTGTTATGGAAGAAACAACACAAGTTGAAGATGTTATGGAAGAAACAACACAAACTGAAGATGTTATGGAAGAAAAAACACAAGTTGAAGATGTTATGGAAGAAACAACACAAACTGAAGATGTTATGGAAGAAACAACACAAGTTGAAGATGTTATGGAAGAAACAACACAAGCTGAAGTTGTTAAAAAGAAAAAACACAAGCTAAAGATATTTAATGGAAGAAACACACCAGCTGAAGCCAATTTCGGGCATGAACTATTTGTAGAATTTCATTTTAAAAAATATGTTTAGCCGAAATATTTTTAGAAATATATATAGATCTATTTATCAATCGTTAATGACATGTTCTAATATTTAGCCACTGACACTTACTTCTTTTAAATTGTCAGTAATGTCAATAGTGAATTTTTTCACTTGGGTGTCACCCCCCTAACTGGTGTCACCGGGTGCGGACCGCACCCCCCTAGTGACGCCACTGGACTCTACTCTCTAGAGATCTAGATAAGTACTGTATAGAACTAGAAGTCTAGACTAGTCAAAATAAGGCTACTACTACTACTAGATATAGTAGACAATTGTATTGTAGTCTAAATAAGTTAATCTAATTATTTGAAATCTATAAATGAAGTTCAAAATCAAAGTGTTGGCAACATAAAGTCCATTTAAAATTCTTAGCTCAACCTCTAAAATATGAAGACCTTATCTTACAGAGTTTCATTTTCAATTAGTTTGGCGCAAGGCTTAAAAAAACAACAAACAAAACGTGTCTGATTAATTATTTCCGGTGAAAATTTCAAGAATCGTTTTAATTTAGATTCTTAAATGAAAACTCGCATCATAATGTGCAAGATCTAGATGTAGATAATATAAATTCATTACGTTTCACAAGAAAATTTGTTTTTTTGTTTTTTTTTCCATTCTGATCTAAATGAACCTTCAAGCATATGACATCATTTGAGAGAACAAAAGTAAGCCAATGGCAGACCTACCGCAAAAGGAGGGGGGGGGGGGCATGCAAGCCTTCTTTTTCAAAAATTAGTAATTAACAGTAATAAAAACTTTACATGTTTCCTTCCCCCCCCCCCCCCCTTTATCTGGAAAACGCTTTAAAGAACAGCACATGCGTCTGCCTGCCTTCACTGGCATTGATCAGGGCCGGCCTAAGGCATAGGTAAACTAGGCAGCCGTCTATTGCCACCGATTGGTGAGTGCCTTACACAGGATTCAAAGAAAAGAATTTTTTTTAGAGAAAAAAAATGCGAAAGATGGATCGAATCTCAGCAGAACTCTCTGGCTCTATGTCTACTAGCCTAGCTGTAAGCCTCAGAATGATTCAATGTTTATTCGCGGACATTTTGATCTATCCTACGTGTTACAGCTACATATGTTAGAAAACCATCGCTGCTAAGTCCGGCCCTGCACTGATGAGAGAACACCTGGAACAAATGGCTTCGGAAGTCATACTTCGCGTAACCAAATTCCTCCACTTTTCTCGGTCAGCAGCTGTTCTTAGCAGGATATCAAGAGAGGCCGGTACATTCTTTAGTGATCAAGCCAGCATTTCTCAGGACGACCCTTTCTTCGTGCTTCCTGTACCTTGAATAATGACTTTTGGTAGTGAATCCTGTCTAACAACATGACCAAAACATAGTTTTGCCAGGTGTTGACTTGTAAAAGTAAACTCATGTCTTTTTTTCCTTGTATGACACCAGCTGAATAACTCATACAAAAAACTTTTACAAAAACTGAGAGATACACTTTACAGGCCAGCAGGAGAGCTTTCGCCAAAAACAGAAAATGTAGAAAATAAAACTTAAATTGGTTGCTTTGTCTAAGTTCAATATCGCAAAGGTACATCAATATTTTTCCTTTTTTTAGCGGCCCCCGAAAGGGGAAAAGACGCTATTAGTTTTGTGTGGCCTGTCTGTCCGTCAATCCCGTTTAGATCTCAGAAACTGGAGGAGAAAATGAAAATCTAACATCATCGAATGAAACACAAAACTAAAGGAATGTTTTTTTCTTCACCCTTTACAGAACAATTAGATACTCAATATAAGTCATCAGTTAGGCCAAGTTCACATCAAACTATGCATTCATTTTCACCTATCCCTTGGTTTGCTGGACCTTTGGGACACCGCACAGGATCTGTCAACCTTCTTTCTCCATTCTTTTATCATTTGCCTTTGATAGAATTTCATTATGATATTCTTTCTGAAAATATCGAAACCTACTTTTCTTTCCTGCATGGGTGGACCATTTGGGGGGCCGATTTTCTGTTTGTTTCCTCACAAACTGTCTTTGTAACCTTGTTTTTTTTTTAATTTAACTTTCAGTGAAATCAAAATCTTATCACCATGCAAGCATTAAGCACTAGATCTATAGAGGTGCACAGGTGCAAGTGTTATTTTACTGAGTGAGCTTCTTCTAGCACTAATGCAGAGACGTCACAGTTGTGAAATACTTTAGCCTAGTACTTTAAAAGGCAACTTAATACATTGTGTGGGATCAGCAGAGCAACAGATATTTCTCTAACCTAGGACTCAAATACATGGCATCAACAGAAACACGTTCAGTTCCATATTGTATTTTGGTTACCTGTGAAAGATGATCATGTGACTTTTAAAGTCTCATTTTGACATTTGATGAAATTCTGTCCTAGGAGCTAAGGAAGTCACCAATAAGCCTACTGTTTGAAAGGGTTGGATAAGTTCATTACCAGCAGAAAAAAAAAATACAAATATCTAGTTATGCTCAAAGTGATCTCAAACTGGTGTAAACTAAGAACACAGTTGACAACTCAGATTGTGAAATAACAGTCAAAAGTTTTTAATATACTTCAGTGTCCAACATAACAGAAACAGTAGCAGTCTGCTCCAATCTGGTACTGGGCTGGAGAGCTCACATGAATAAAACATAAAATTACTTAACATTCATCAAATTTTCTAGTATTATAACTAAAACCTGAGAGTGTGTAGTATCTGCTTCACTGACCTAAGATTGTGAAGCATCTGTTCTACCAACTTAATAAAATGACACTGTATTATATATATGTATCTAGCACCTTCTGGTGTCAGATCATGGTAGTATCTGTTGTTAATGCTCAGTAACTGAATGTACCGGTAGTATGTATACCAACAGCTATGGTTTGAAGAAAAAAAAAAAAGACAAGAAGAGATGCTCCAGTCAGCGATGGCAGTCCCACACACTTAAGGTCTCTGAAAATAGAGGAGGAAATGTCATAAGAAACAAAACTTGTGAATGATATGAAAAAAAAATCTCTTTATAACTACATTTGATTTTAATAAAATATTTCTTTTATTATGAAAATATAGTCAAAGACTTTTTTAAAAAAAGTAAATAAATAATTCTTAGAAACCTAACATTATAGAAACCTACACATTTTAATGAAATTTAAAAAAACAACTTCTTTATTTAGAATTCCATTTATATAACTTTTAAACTATAGGTAAATAAACAAAAAAAGAATTAATCATAATTTGACTATCAGTTATGTAAGGTGGATGAATGAAAATGTACAACAAAATGATTTGAGTATGTGTGTGTGTTTAACCATCATCTTCCATTCTGTCATCATCATCTTCTTCTTCCTCCTCTTCTTCATGAGCTCTCTGTGATCTCTTGGAATCTGAAAATAAAACCAATTTTAAAAATTTCATTAATGCAGCATAATTTTGTTAAAACCAAAGATTAGCCACAAATACCAATAGTTCATGGCAATGTCACAATGTGATAAAAACCATCACAATGTAACACAAACTATCTTAAGCATATCTATGTCAGGGGGAGGTATGGTGAGAGTAATATCTTCTTTGATATGTTAGTTATATCTCTTTGTCATGTGAATAGTCTTGCACTAAGTGGGTTAAGTCTTCGTTGAATGTGCGAGAGAGTGTGTTAGTTAGATTTTGCTTCCTGGACTGGTGTTATGTATATATGTTTCATAGAGTTGATGGACTGGTGTTTTGTGTATTAAATATTTATTGAGAGTCGATGTCATTGTGTGCTTATTGGATCAAAGTAGTATTTATATTTCCATGGATATCTATAGTTGGAGTTAAAGTGTATCAAGTAATAATAGTTCGTAATAGTAATATTTAAGTAACCTCCTAACGAGCCTAATGAGCCAAGCTAAGAAATGAACCCTGACAATCTATAGATCAAATATTCACTATTTTTAAATAAAATGTTAATTCTAGCTGCTTTAAAATTAAACCAGACCTCTGTCATCCCCTGCTCTCTTTTGTAAGTCTTCATGGCCAGGTATTTGTCCAGACTTTAACATCTGGTTCAGCCTCTCAATCTCTTCCAAAGTCTGAGCACTGGCTATGGCTTTCTAAAACAACAAGAAAAAAGTTCAATTATCTTTTTCAAATTACTTTTAAAAATAGATTATCAAAACCTAACACTTTTTAGTGGTCGCCAATAGGGGAATAGCCACTATTAATTTTGTGTGGTTTGTCTTCCATCTGTCCATCCCGTTTAGATCTCATAAACTAGAAAAGATATTGAAATCCGATATCATATTTTAGATCTTTCGAAGTTCTGATGCAACGGCTTTTCTCTTTTCTGAAAGAAAACAATTTAATTTTTAAAATTAACTTTGCAAGCTTAACCACTCAGCCACCGCGCCCCCAAGTATGCATATAAGTCAATTAAAAACAAAACAAATAAAAAAAAGTGATAAGTAGTTTTACATATTATACACATGAAGTGCAGCGTATGAAAAATATACAGGGACACTGATCTAAAGCAAAAAGTTTCTTTGTTGAGGCTTTAAATGAGAGATTGGCCCTTTTACAAAACAAATCAATTAGATAATCATTCAATAACATCAGTTAGGCCAAGTTCCCATTGAACTCTATCTTCATAACTATCAGTTAGGCCAAGTTCCCATTGAACTCTATCTTCATAACTATCAGTTAGGCCAAGTTCCCATTGAACTCTATCTTCATAACTATCAGTTAGGCCAAGTTCCCATTGAACTCTATCTTCACATAACTATCAGTTGATTGAGGAGGCCAGGAGGCTGAGCGCTAAAGCATTTGGCTTCCGAACCGGGGTCTGGATCCTGGTGACGACTGGGATTTTTAATTTCGGGCGCCTCTGAGTCCACCCAACTCTAATGGGTACCTGACATTAGTTGGGGAAAAGTAAAAGCGGTTGGTCATTGTGCTGGCCACATGACACCCTCGTTAACCGTAGGCCACAGAAACAGATGACCTTTGCATCTTCTGCCCTATAGACCACAAGGTATGAAAGGGGAACTTTACTTTTTATCGGTTCATTGAATACATATGAATATTAACAATGTAATAACAATAACATTAATAAATCTCTGTATTCTATGGTATCAAGTCATTAGTCAAACTAACAATACAAAAGTATCAGCAACACTTTCAACACAAGCACGTCTCTTCTTTTGTATAGGATTGTAGATGTTAATAGTTAGTTCATAATTTCTGATATTCTTTCTAAAAATATTGAAACCTGCCTTTTTACGTGCCTGAGCAGACCACTTCGGGGACCTCTTTTGAATTTGTGTTTCCACACAAACTGTCTTTGTAACCAATTTTATTTTATGACTATGGCTTGCACAATAAGAATAAGTTTGCCAAATGAGTTGAGTTTAAGATTTTTCAAGCTACATCGATAAGCTTTATTTAAATATAGCAATAATTAAATCAAGGGATTAGTCAAGAGCATTAATTTTGCTTAGGGTCATAGTTCTCTGAAGAAAATTTGTAATACCATTATGTGTGTGTATGGCATATATGGTATTTTTTTTACATCATATATAGGTACTAATTCCCCATCCTGCATGGGTGAGTCTAGTAAGGAACTGGAAAACTGACATTTCTCCCATCTTGCCTCTCTCTCACAGTTTATGCACTGTGCTATTAAAAATTATTACTCTCTATATGTTCCTCAACCCCTCAAATTGAGTGTATTCAACTCAAAAAATCTAATTAGGAAATTAAAGTTGTTAAAAATAAAAATTAGTTTCAAGAAAATAATAGATAATTATTTTTTTTATAAACATGGTAAAGCATAAAGATCCCCCACATTTGGAGGGGACACCTTTCGAGCTGTAGTGGCAGTAGAGAGATGGGACAGGTTTCATTCGTTAGGCTAGGCTCTACCATTTATGAAATCATTATAGCAATTTTTTCATTCTTTTCCACAAGCCATCATGAATTAGACAGGTGAACATCATGACATATAATTAAAACAGCTTATATGTAATAGTGATGCTTTGTGCTCAGTCGAAATGTAGCTGTACCAGGCCGGAAAACAATTTGGAAAACCCCTTAAAACAAAACTGTTTTTTTTTTTTATCTACTTTTCAATAATATAAGCATTGTTTTCTAGATAGTTGGGTTCTTTTGGTAGATTCATTCAAAATGTGGCAGATCTTTGTATTATTTTAAAACATCTAGCTCTTACTCTGATTGCAGCTACATCATCTTTAGAAGGACCAGTAGGAACCTGTCTGACTGGAGCAAGTTTTTCACCAGGTGTAAATGTCTTTGCTTTGGCTCCATTCTCCTTAGACACAGGTGCAGCTGTCTGCTGCTGAGGCTGTTGACTTTTCTTTTTCTTAAACATTTTTGCAGCTGCTTCTCTTTCCTTAAAAAATGCAATACAAGTAGATGATTTTTTATTCTTTATACTGACTATAGCATTATCTGATGTTGAAATCAGTCAACGGCAAAAAATAATAACCAAGAACATTTTTGGTTATAGTTATAACTAATGAGGACTTAAAAAGGCCAATCAGCAGCAGATTTAGTTGAAAACAGTTCTTTAGAATTTTAACAAAACTAATAATAAAATGATTAACATGTTTACTATAATATTTTTTATGTTATGAGTAAATGTGAACCATTTTTAAGATCTATAAAATATTTTCTCATCAACCTGTTAGCAATATACACAATTTCATTCAGATACTAACTATACATAATACTTAAAACAAATGGAACCTTACCCTCTGCTTTATCCTAGAAAAGTCGAGAACTCTCAAACTTGGTATTTTAGATATCACATAGTATCTGTAATTCTTTTTAGTTACAACAGGGTTACCCAAGAGACTGAAAGAAAATAAAGAATAAAATTGTGGCTCAATTTAAAACCATTATCAAAATATAAAGCTATTGAATTTTTCTAAAGCTAATTTAAGAAAAAAAAAGTTTACACAAACTTTGTTCTGGTATTGCACATAGCCAAATATATAATTAACACCTAATTTGAACTGAGTGATTATTATACCTGAGCTGTTTTAAAGTTGTTATTGTAGATAAAGGGTCAATGTCTGAAAGTTCCTTAAGACTGTTGTTAGACAAAATTAGTGTTTCCAAATTTGGAAGATTTTCTTGCAAGTCTTCAGAAATTCGTCTGTCAACAATAACAAAATGAATATTGGGATAAGTGAAAATAATTGTGTAAAAGAGACAAAATTTCTGAAATATTTTATTCGTATTATTTGTTTTACCTCTTAATACATAACAGTATAAACAACATATAAGACTGACTTCCTCAAGATAATGGTAATATCTATCATGTACATACAAAAAAAAAAAAAATATAAAATGTTTTTGTTTTTTTAAATTCCATTTGTGATATATCCTCTTAACTGTGAGTTTATCATGTAAAATATTTAGTCCTTTATATATAATAGTTGTTGGGTGAAAAACCAGGCATGTTTTGAACATATTTACAAATGAAATTTATATATTAATTAGTAAAATTAAATGCTAATAGCTACTTACACTATTCTGTTATTGCTTAGCAAAATATGTTTTAGACGCTTTAGAAGTGGAAACTTGTCTAGCTTTCTGATATCATTATCTGTGAAATCTATTGTATCAAACTGATCCTTAGAAAATAAATTTAAACAAGAAATGTAGTCATCTATTGTCATATAATATTACAACAGTTCTTAAACAATCAATGTTTATAATGTACATCTATGTACATACAATAATTTCTAAGCTAATAGTAAATGTATGCTAACACAACCAGTTTCTCTTAATGAACAGCTTAAAGACAATCAAAACTAATTATTGTAAAGATCACATATTTACTACATTTGTCAAAGTGGAAAAAAAAGTACCAACTATTATGGCTATATTTATGAAGAATATATATAATATTTTTAAAAAATCTATTACCAGAGTAGCTCCCAAATTTTCAATGATTGGGATTCTGTAACCTGAAATAGATAAGTAACACAATGTGATTAAATGCAAATATATATATATTTTCTACCATGCAACTCTAATTTGTTTTCTGTTACAAGCTGGAGCACTATAAATATATTAAAGAAGAACTAAAAGAAGGGGAGTGTTTTTTTTTTCTTGAGGCTTTGAATAAGAGATTGACACTTTACAGAATAATTAGATCAATTAGATAATCATTATATGACATTAGTTAGGCCAGGTACACATCGAACTTCTTCACTTCCACCTATCCGTAGGCCTGCTGGACTGTTGGGGTACCACACAAGATCTGTCGACCTTCTTTTTTTCCATTCTTCTCTGTCATTTGTCTTTGATAGATTTTTATTTTGATATACTTTCTGAAAATATTGAAACCTGCCTTTTTACTTGCCTGGGTGGACCACTTCGATTTTGAGTTTGTTTCCACACACAAGTGACAAACTGTCTTTGTAACCTTCACCTTGTTAATATTAAATATATATTTATTTAGGTATGGGAAAAAAAACAAAAGTGAAGTAAAAAATGACCTAAAAACTTGAGATTACATTTTTTTTCTTTTTTTTTTTACTTTTAAAATATTTTGTTATTTTCTGCCATCAAAATGACGCCATTTTGTTCACACCTCTCTGACATCCATAATTAGGGATGAGAAATAAAAAATATATCTTTGAAAAAACAATTTTTTGTTAGTACATCGTTAAAATACTTTAAGAGAACTTTCCAATGGTGTATAAATTATGACTGTATGTTTAACAGTTAGAAAGTTATGATTTTTTTTCTGGCGTTTTGAGCTGACATGGAACAAGAGAGAGGAGAGCTTGTTGCTGGCTAAGGCGGACGAGACACACCCCCAGCTCAAAAGTTAAAAAGTGTAAATTGAGTTTCGTAGACAATAGATCTACTTATTATTAAATTTAATAGGAAATTTAATAGTAGACTAGCATTAGTATTAGACTTCTAGCTCACAAAGCTGATTTCATTTATATATTTATGAACTTTATTTGTTTAGAATGTAAATATTGAAGGAAATATACAAATTATTGGGTCTTGTGCTTCAAGAAATGTCAGAGAAGAGTGGACATTATATTATAAGTAAAAAAACAACAACATAATTTAACTTTTAAAAAGATCCTCATTAAACATTTCCATTTTGAAGGCCATTGTCTAAAGTAGTCAATAACACATTTTAAAGCCTCTTATATTTCATTAATAAAGTATTTATATAATCTATTTCTAAGTGCAACCTGTGTAAAAAAAAAAAAAAATATATAATCTCAAGTTTTTAGGTCTCTAGTCTAGATTCTAGATCTAATTAGACTAATTTCTACTCCACTCTCCACTTTTTGTTTGTTTTTTCCCATGCGGCATGATACAACATAACAAATTTAGGGAGGCGAAAAAAAAAATTATCTTTGAAAAAACAATTTTTCGTTAGTACATAATTAAAATACTTTAAAAGAACTTTCTAACGGTGTATAAATTATGACTGTATGTTTAACAGTAAGAAAGTTATGATTTCTTTGTGCCGTTTTGACCTAACATTGGTTGACATGGAAAAAGTGATGAGAGAGCTTGTCACTGGCTCAGCCAGCGAGACACACCCCCAAGGTCAAAAGTTAAAAAGTTGGAATTGAGTTTCGTAGACGATAGATCTACTTATTAAATAAGAAATTTAATAGTAGATATCTAGTATTCGTAGTAAATTTCTAGCTCACAAATCTGATTTCATTTATATAATTTATGAACTTCAGTCGTTGAAATAAACAAATTATCTGGTCTAGATCTCAAAACAAGTGGAGTTCAGAAATATAAATGAAATCACATTTGTTAGCTAGAAATTTACTACGAATACTAGGTCTACAATTAAATTTAAATCACCCCAAATAGAAAGAAAACTATATGGAGAGCTCCCTAATTTGGAAACCACTTTGCAGTTCATCTCATGTATTGGTCTAGTCATATGAACACTCCAACATAACAATGAGAACGATGAAGAAGAAGAATTAAATTTGTTATTAAATAAGTAGATTTATCCTCTACGAAATTCAATTCCAATTTTTTAACTTTTTGAGGGGGGGGGGGGGGGTGTCTCGCTGGCTGAGCGAGCCAGACGCTCTCATCTTACATGCTCCATGTCAACCAATCATCCAATGCTAGGTCAAAACGCCAGAAAAAAAAATCCTAACTTTCTAACTGTTCAACTTAAAGTCATAATTTATACACCATTGGAAAGTATTTTCAAAGTATTTTAATGATGTACTAACGAAAAATTGATTTTTTCAAAGATAATTTTTTTATTTCACATCCCTACCTAATTCCGGTAATTCTGCAGGAGTTCAAGGGGCAGCCATCTTTGTTACTATTTTGTTATTGTTTATGTTCCAAAGAAATCCCAAAGTCCAAGATAGAGTCTTTAAAAAATACCAAGAATTAACATTACTTCTGTGTTTTCAAAGCAATGCTATTATTTCTTTTAATTTTGACTTGGTGTCAATACAATATGTTTCTTATTGTTCCGTCTTTTTAATTGTTAAATATTGTCTATATCTATTCTGAATTATTCTGATTAATCTGATATAGAGAATCTAAATTTAACTAGGCCTACAATAAATATCAGCACAGTTTATTACCAAAAATTAATTGACCTTTATTGCCTTTAAGAACCTTGTCATATTAAGATAGTCTAGTTCTAGCAGTTAGATTATGAGTCTAATGAGGTAGTTTCGTATTCCCCCCCGAGTCACGTGGTTGTGTGTATACAACGCGCACCGTGCTTAGTTTTAGTTAGTTTGTAGTGGGAATCTGAAGCGTTTTAAGTCAGTATTTAGTGGTTTCAATTTACTCATTAGCACTAAGGAGAATCTAGAGATACATATTTTAATAGTTTCAACTAAAACAAATAGTTAAACCTTTGATAGAAGGTACCGAAGCGTTGGCCTTTAATCTGCCATACTGAGATCAAGATTTCTTGATCTACAATGAATGACTACACTTACAGTTCTTAGCATTCGAGTAAGTCCTAGAAAAAAAACAAAAACACTTTCATCCTCCCCCCCCCCCCCCCCCCCCCCCCCCCCGTTTCCTCTCTACCCAAAAGTAAACAAGCTTGAACTTGAGTAGAACACTAAAAGTTGGACAGCAGACCAGTGTGTATTGGTCAGATAGCTCTAGGGCTAGTGTGTAGTCGATATGTCGACTAGTTGTTATAAAAGATAAAAAGACTGCCATGTGTTTTCCTTGTGCGTAATAGGCTTCAGTTGTTTAGCGTACAAATAACACATCTGATAGTCAAGGATAAATCGAGATCTACTCTTACAGTTACACAGGCCAAATGTGTCTTACCCCGCCCTTTCATTGTTAAATTTGTTTACTAAGTAATAAAATAGATCTAGATCTATTTCGTGGACGCATTTTTGAAACTTTAATGTAACATTTTGTGAATTTCTTAAAAATGATAGAACTTTTAATAACATAATAATACATCATGTCCATGTATCCAAAACAAAAAATAATTCTTAATGTAATCGATGTGCATAATGTATTTCAAATTAGCGGAATATGAAATACATAACGTTAAAAATAGCTGAAGTTTATGAAAATAACAATGTTTCAACTAATATGCATATTATCCCATATATAGGCCTATAAATAAATAAATAAATAAATATATATATATATATATACATATATATATGTGTGTGTGTGTGTGTTTTGTGTAGTTTATACCAAGCTTTTTTTTTAATCTTACAAGAACGCTTGTAAAAACATATTCTTCTGTATGTGAATGTAGATCTATCATCGGCAAAGTGTTGACGCTTGTCATGACTATAAAGGAAATATCATTGATAATTTAAACCTATCCTTAAACAGTTCTTGGCCCTTTATGAAAACATTCGTATAATTATTTGAACATTCAGGGAGTTCGTTGATGTACTCTGTATATTTTAAAATGTTTGTAAATTATGTAAAATTTCGTAAAAATAGAGGAAATATAGGAAGACAAGGCCATTCTTCTCTTTGTTGTCCAACAATCATGTGACTTTGGTTAAAGTAGGTCAGAAATAAGGAACTACCTCATTAATAGACTTATTAGGACTAGATTCCGTGACTAGATGATACCGGTATAGCTAGATTGCTGCTAGATCTAGCATATTATTTAGCTTCAAAAATAAAAACAAACAAAAACCCAAATCAGAGAGAAAATCCAAGATACAAGATTACAGTCTAAACAATAACAAAGATGGCTGTCCCTTGAACTCCTGCAGAATTATTATTGAATAGTTCTTACCTCTTAAATCTAACTCCCAATCTCTAACTGGATTGTGTTTCTGGGCGGACATGTTTATTAGCTGAGCGCTAAGCCGTACCATTTTTAGATTCTTAAAGACTAAAATTTAGATTTGGATTATTATAGATTATGAGATAAGATAAATGTTTATAAATCTAGAATTCTAGACCTAGATCTAATCCCTAAAGCGAACTAGACCAAGAATCTAGATCTAGAATCTAAATTATTTTATGTAGTTACAGTAGCTTGAGACACTTGAATGAGTAGGATTTTTTTGTTATTCTACTCGTCGCGGTGGTTCCGGTCAGATTTATAAAAAAGTATAAACGTCCGCCTTTTCAGAATTTCCGAAACTCCCCTCATCAAATATAGTATATAGACTAATACAGACGTTACTTCAAAAAAAAAAAAAAAAAAAGATGATTTTTACGTCCTATGCGTCATGCATTTAGTTACACATGAATATAACCACTGGCCTAAATTCTTCTATGTAACTGGTTTTACTGGCTAGCTGAGACAACCCATTTGAATATATATGTATCACATATATATATTTCATGGCAGGCGCAGTGGCGGATCCGGGGGAAGGGGGGGGGCGATCGGGAAACATAACTCAAATCACTTTCAATGTATGTTTAAACTGCTTAAAATACTGTTATAACCCCGCCATGCACATCGCCATCCAAGAAAGTGCAGAAGGTGCGCACTTAGATCTAGATCTAGTGACTAGACTGTCACTATGATTAGGGTTATTAAAAGAAATGTCTATAAATCAAACAAGAATATAAAACTAAAATGTTATTTAACCTTGGTTAGGCCAATAATAGAATTTGCATTCTCTGTTTGGGACCCTCAACTCAAGAAAACATTAAGAAACTGAAACAGACACAAAATAGAGCATTGAGATTCATAACAAACGAATATTCACATTTTACTAGAGTAACATCTTTATTAGTAAAATCATTAATTTAGAAAGCCTTCAGAATAGAAGACTTAAAAGTAAAGTAACAATTATACATAAAATACTGAGCCATAATAAAATATTTAAATACAAAAAACAAAAATCTAACGTAATACTCAGAAAGCACATTCCTCATGATAGGACAAATTTGTATAAATGCTCATTCTCCCCTAGTCTATTAGAGCATGGAATGGGTTGTCTGATGAGCCAGCCAGAAAAACCAATGACGTGCCAGAATTTATTTAAGTCATTGGTTAACATGACAAGATGCATGGCGCGTAGGACGTAATCATCTTCTTTTTTTTTTAAAGTAAAACCATGTGGTCTATAAGGCAGATGATGTAATTTGATTATGTTGTCTACGGTTAACGAGGGTGTCATGTGGCCAGCACAACGACCAACCGCCTTTACTTTCCCCAACTAATGTCAGGTACCCATTAGAGCTGGGTGGACTCAGAGGCCCCCGAAATAAAAAATCCCAGTCTTCACCAGGATTCGAACCCCGGACCCCGGTTCGGTAGCCAAGCTCAGCCACCACGCCTGCTTTTTTGAACTAAAGTCTGTATTTTATTAGATAACGTTTGTGCATGCTGATATAAGAATTGCAATATAGTGTCATTCAATATGGAAAACGACAATCCGATAAATAAAAATGGCATTATGCATTAGCCGTAATTGTGTAATGTGGTGAAAGAAGCTTCTCAACAATTCTCGTGGATAGATTGAAACGTTTGTTAATTATTGCTATTGATCGTGATCTATGTAGAAATAAAATTTTCATGATACACTGTATGACTTTGCTACACGAAAGGCTCTTAAAGTTCGTGGAATAACTCAATCCGCAGAAATAAAAGAGTGATCTTTCCTTTACTTCTTCTCGTCCAAACTCTTGAGCGAAGAAGAGAATTATATATATAGATAGATATAGATAGATAGAATAGTCAATTTGACAAGATCTATAGCCTTTTAATGTTTCATTAAGTACAGCGTGCAATTCTAGATCATTAGTTTTTAATGTTTACTTTGTCTTGTGTTGTTGCTTTAAATTTAAGGCCTATCGCTGCGAAAATAATTAAGCCTACTAGCTCGATCGTTGGCCACAAGATGAAAACTCTAGTTTGACCGTTATAATTTTTCAAGGTGAAAAATAAATAATAAATGTAAATCTGGCTTGAGTACTAGGCCTACACTTAGAATAACTTAAATTAGATCTAGAGCGAACATCGGTTTTGAAAGGATTATCACGCGTATCATGCTCTAATGACACTACGAAAGAAGGAGCACCTGTACGACCTTTTCCTAGCTTATGGAATAAGAAATGTGCGTTTATCTTTGTGTTTTTCTAAGTATTTTACTTGGCTTTGTTACAATGCTTATATCAACTCAATCTGTCTGTCTGGTAAAAAGTTTGAACTCGCTATTTCTCCCACACCCAATCTCTGATCAAGTTGAAGTCATGCACAATTATTTCTATTACCTGACCAAACAAGAATCATTAACAAAAAAATTAGTTAATTAATTATAGATAACTAGTCGACCGGCGGCATAGCATACGCCGCTATTTTGCAGGGCCGGTCTTAGGCCACTGCAACCTATGTGACCGAAGGATCCGCACTTTCATGAAACCCGCGCTAATTCAAGGTGTATAAATTATTAAATTAAACCATTTTATAACTTAAAACAGATTTCCCGCGCACTCCTGTCGATTTACCAGGAGCTCCTGGAAATCTCCCGAAATTGCAAAATATACGAAAAAGTCCTTAAAATATACGGAAATACAGAAAAAAAAAATTGACATTTTGGGAAACGTCAATCCTACGCGCTATTAATAAAAACGGCATTATGCATTAGCCGTAATTGTGTTATCAGGTGAAAGAAGCTTCTCGCGCCTCAAACTAATGAAGAATTACTTGATGTCAACAATTTTCTCAAAGATAGATTGAAACATTTGGTAATTATTGCTATTGAGCGGGATCTATGTGGGAAACAGAATTATTATGATATACTGTATGACTTTGCTACACGCAAGGCTCGTAAAATAATTCTGTACGTAGTAAAGAATGAATAAAATGCATAGACGAATTTATTTTCTAATACAAACTCTTAAATTTGACTTATTGTCCGCTTCCCTACCCAAACTTGGTCCAGCGAAATCCGTTTCTAATAGGGCCCCACAATGTTTAAGTCCGACCCGGCTATTTAGTGTTTGTAAAATGTTTTACATGTTTCGGATGTTACTTCAGAGTTGACGATAGTTCATATTCCAAAGCTCGGGCAGGGTTTGACAGTCCAGCGCTCAGCCATCCGTAGCGAGCTGTGAAAACGTGTTCTCTCCCCCCCCCCCCCTTTTCTTGTTTTTTTTCGTGGGTTGACTATCCGCAGAAATAAGAGAGTGATCTTCCCATTTACTTCTCGTCTGACCTGATTAGGGAAGAAGAGAATTATATATAAAGATAGATTAATTATTTTCTTTGATATCGAACAAAGGAAAGAAATAGTTAAAAAAGACAGGTATGGTATATGTTGAATCAGTCCTCTTGATGAGGCTATTGAGCCCTAAGTTCGAATTCAAGTCATTATAGGCCTACTACTTTTTATGCATTTAAAAAGCGATCGTGGTGGCATTTACACAGACACCACAATATTTTAAAAGCTATCGTTTTGTTTTTTCTACTTGTTAACTACAACATATTGGTGCGAAGTAGGATTTGATTATGTTGCAACAAAGTCAAAATCTAGAAACAGGCTTGGCACCATACAAGATATTAAAATTCATATTTTTTATGCACATGTTTATACATCTGTCTCTCTCTCTATGTTTTTTTTTAAATTGATTACTTAAAAAAAGCTTAATTTATAATATGGCTTAATTTTTGTTTACAAATAGAACAAAATTCAATCTAAAAATAAGTAAAGTGTTCCGCTAAATACTCAGAATGTGCGACGTGTTCCGTTAAGAAAACAGTTTGGGAAACACTGTCTTAGATCATTGATTATCAAATGTGTTTTTACATCTGTAGGCAAGCGCATGTTTGGAGAAAATGAATAGAAATTGAAATTTAAAGATTGTAGTTAATGATAATTTGTAGAAGAATTTTTACACGACTACCTATCTAGTTCTACAAGTAGGCCTATATATATGTCTTTATTCTAGAGCAAAAATTAAGTGTCCTAAAAAATATCACAGTGAATGTAAGGGCCTATTATAAGTGAGTGTGTGTGCGTTTTTTTTTAAATAAATTATAGGCCTATATGACGAGTGGACTATAATTATTTAGCGATTAGTGTTTCTTCTTTCAAACTGTTCCGCGGAAGGGGCGTTTCATTTGAAAATATTTTGTGCATATGTGTGTGTGGGGGGGGGGGCATTATAGTGATAGTGCAGGGAGAAGAAGGGTTAAAACTGATGGGCCTAAGAAATGTTCGTGGATACTTCATAATAAGGGTTTGCGGGCCGTTCGATTGAAGGATTAAAGAGAAAAAATAAATAAAGGGGAACTTATAGAATTTGATGAGGTCTAAAAAATTGTGTCAGCTGCTGTTGGGTAGCCTTGTAATGTGGGCCGGTTTATTAATGGAGTTCAATTGTTTAAGGTGATATACACAAATACCACTATTTCAACAGTGGCATAGCTCAGGTATCATAAACTTTCTCCCCCTCCAATCGTGACCTCCAATACAAAAAATAAAGCAAAATTATAGTTACTATTTTCTACCAATCGCTGGACTCCATTAATTAAGTGCAGTGAATAGCAGATTTGGTTTTTGAATTGTTTAGCGAAAGAGTAGTATAATAATAAATTAAGCTTACTGTACTGTAGATACCTCAGAATATGCTTTTTTAAAGCTTAAAATAAAGGAAATGATGCTTGGACCCAGCTGGGGGAGCTCTGACTTCCTATAGTGTCTTTCCACCAATTAAAAGAACCTATTACAGGCTAAAAAAAAAAACGCCCGAAAGAATGAAAGGTCAGAAAGTAATGAAGATTAGTTACATACATAATACATTGCAGAGGGTGTTAGAAAAAAATCCCCCACCACCGAAAAAATCCTGGCTACGCTCATGATATGGCATATGTCATTATTTGTGGGCCGGTTTATATGGTAATTTAATGCCCGGGCCGATTTTAATACCCAGTCCGCCACTGTCATGAAGGCTATAGTTATGCGCTCTAGAATTCAAGGACAGGCGTTTCATTTGAAGATACAATGTGTTATGCTAAATAAGTTCCCTCTCTAGATCTAGCTATGACAAAATAAAAATAAATGTAGGTCTATATGTAAAGTGTGGACTGTATATATATTGCGAATGGTGATGTTTCTTCTATCAAACTGTTCCACTGAAAGGGGCGTTTCGTTTGAAATTATTGTGTGCTTGTAATATGTGTGTTTGTTGGTGTGTGTGTGGGGGGGGGTAGCATTATAGTTATATAGTGAAGGGAGATGGAAGGCTATTAATTATTACTGATGGGCAGATTATTTGCAGACGATTGCATAATATATAGAACAATAAAAACAACACAAGACACAGATATTTTACAAAGAGAATTAGATGAATTACATAAATGGGAATCAAATTGGAGCATGTCTTTCCACCCAGAAAAATGTCAGTTGTTAAGAGTAACAAAAAAACTAAAACAAATTAATTCCACTTATCTTATTCATGGCAAACCAGTAACACAGACTAAAAACGCAAAATACCTAGGTGTTATAATAAATGAAAAACTGTCATGGAATCCACATATTGATGAAACTACAAAATCATTAGGATTTATTAGAAGAAATTTCTATAAATCAAATAAGAACATAAAACTAAAATGTTATTTAACCGTGGTTAGGCCAATTATAATAGAATATGCATCCTCCGTTTGGGACCCCTCAACTCAAGAAAACATTAAGAAACTGGAACAGACACAAAATAGAGCAGTGAGATTCATAACAAACGAATATTCACATTTGACTAGAGTAACACCTTTAGTAAAATCACTAAATTTAGAAAGCCTTCAGGACAGAAGGATTAAAAGTAAAGTAGCAATCATACATAAAACACTGAACCATAATCTTCAAATACAAAAACAAAGTTTAATAAAATACTCTGAAAGACATAAAGATAAAGGCACATTCCTCGTCCCATATGCTAGGACAAATTCGTACAAATACTCCTTCTTCCCTAGTGCTATTAGAGCTCTAGGGAATGGGTTGCCTGAGCTAGCCAGGAAAACCAGTGACTTGGCAGAATTTAAGTCATTGGTTAATATGCATGACTAAATGCATGACGCGTAGGACGTAATCATCTTCTTTTTAGCGGCCCCCGTAAGGGGAAAAAGCCGCTATTAGGTTTGTGCAAAATGTCCGTCTGTCCGTCTGTCACACTCAGATCTCGAAAACTAGAAGAGATATGAAAAATATTATTTCATCATTAAATCCGGCTTGAAAAGTTTAGGTGCAACGGCTACTTTTAGTTTTCTAAAAGCAAACCGTTTAATTTATAAAATTAATTATGCAAGCGATTTTTTCATAAAAATAGGCCTACACCAATTCTAAAACAATTACGTAAATGTAAGGGAGGCAATGTTACAATATGCTAACAAAGATGGACAATTTTTGTGTATTTTCAGTATCACTAAGTCAAATATATTTTTAAAATGTACAAGAAATGTTTACAACAAATACAAATAATAGTTAAAGACGTTTTTTCTGGTCAACTAGCTGCTAAAATTAAAAGAAAACATTTCTGTTTGTTTATAAAGGCTAATAATGCACTTTGTATGTAAATATCACGCACATTTTTTTAAATGGACTTTTTATGCAGCGATTTTCGTGCAGTAGCGTAATGTCGCAACATGATCAGGTGCTAAACCAATTCCTTAAACTTTTTTTAAAAATCAGATTTTATTTATTTTTTGTTTAGTGCCCCCATCCGAATAAAAGAAGCTTATTTTTGTGCGTTTTGTCTATTGGTCGGTCTGTCCGTCACGATTAGATTTAAAAAACTAGAACTCTAAAAGCTATTGAAAATCTGATTTACCCTTTAATGTTCCTCCCATAACATCTCAATAGTTTTAAGTATCTAAAATTGATTGTTCCGGATTTTTTTGTGCAAAACTAATCAACGCCAACAAATGTTTGTTTGCTCTTCTAACTTATATTACATTCAATTTCCATGCTTAAACGTTGCAAAAACACATTATCAATAATATGTTGTTCCGTTTTTTATGTAAATAGCATATTAATGCTAAATCATAATCTCTATACTGACTTATATTTCATTAAGTGTAAAAATGTTCCGGATATTGTTTTATAAAACATGAATTATGCCTAATGATTGTTTGAAATCGCATAAGGCTTTTAAAAAAAGTAATTTACTAGAATTGATTACTGAAAATTACTTTTTAGACATTTAATTTTCTTGTAAAACATAACATAGAAGTTTTGTAATCGATAAAGAAAGTTCCGGATTTTGTTTCTTACAAATCGTCGCCAGAAATTTCCGAATTTATTTAAAAATCTACTAACGCCAAATAATTGTTTGAACTCCCTCTTCTAATTAATAAACAAATAATCTTCTTATTTACGAAATAATGTTTTTACGGATTTTTATGAAAAATATTTTAACTCACTACTCTCTTACAGTACATTTAACTTTCTACCTAAAACATTAAAAAATCTAATTATCGTTAATATTATGTTCCGATTTTTAAGGAAAACAGAATCCAAACACCAAAGTAAGGTATGAAAATCTCTCCACGTGGCTGTAGTACATCTAATTTTTATACGAGACCATCCAAAAAATTTAATTAACGGTATTACATTTATCTGAAATTCTCTTTTTCTTTTACTATTTATACAAACATCCGGAACAATCTATTATATAAACTTTTCAATTGTGTTCATACCTAAAAATTATTGCGATGTTTTGAAACGTAAAATAAAGGTTAATCAATTTTTAATAACTTTTAGTTGTTTTTTTTATATCAAGATAACGGACAGACCGACTGACAGACAAAACGCAAAAACAATGTGGCTTTGATCCTTTTTAAATAATATCTATTTAGAACTCAGTGCACCAATGTCTATGAACCCTCGTTAAATATCTCGTGTAAATAAAGACATTTTTTTTTATGGTACAGGTACTAGCCTATTGTGAGGTAATGGAATTTTTTTTCTTTGACGTCATATGAATGGACTCTTTAAATGTAATGTTAAAAGAACGCACTCGGTGCACCAATGTCTATTAACCCTCGAAAAAATTGCTTGTATTAATGAAAACATATTTTAGTCTAACTAAGCCGTGTGACGTAGTGTTTTTTTTTCCTTTGACGTACCGTCACATGGAATGAATTCTTTAAATTAAATGCTAAAAGAACGCACTCGGTGCACCAATGTCTATGAACACTCGAGAAATGGCTCGTGTTGATAAAGGTGATTTTTAGTCTAGCTAGCGGCCTTGTGACGTAGTGTTTTTTTTTCCTTTGACGTCATATGGAATGAATTCTTTAAATGAAATGCTAAAAGAACGCACTCGGTGCACCAATGTCTATGAACACTCGATAAAAGGCTCGTAATGATGAAGGCGATTTTTATTCTAGCTAGGCCGTGTGACGTAGTGTTTTTTTTCCTTTGACGTCATATGGAATGAATTCTTTAAATGAAATGAAAAAAGAACTCGGTATAGTAATGTTTATTAAGCCTCGATCGTTATGTGACTCGCGTTTAAAAAAGGAATGATATCTTGATTTAGATCTAATCTAGATTTTTTAAACTAGATCTAGATTTTTATTACAGTATATCTAGATCTGGATTTATATTCTAATTAAAATTATTTTAGAGTCTAGATCTAGAATTTCTAGATCTAGTTTAGACTAAAATAAACTAGATTAAGATGTAGAATTTCAATTTCTAAACTTAAAGTGTAAAAAAAAAGTGTAGATTTTCATTTCCAAACGTTTTGATCAATATTGTAATGTTTTAATATACTAAAACTAATCTACTATTTTTTTTATTAAATTTAAATTTACGGCAAATGAATCTTTGAAACATTATTACTTTTGACCATCGGATGGCTGCCTGGTCGTGTGGTTTGCGCGCTGGACTGTCGTTCAGATTTATGGATGGCCCAGGGTTCAAACCCTGCCCGCTCCCATCCCCCGTCGTCCTGCGGGAGGTTTGGACTAGGAAGTAATTATCTTCAACTCTGAAGGAACATCCGAAACGTGTAAAACATTTTACATCAAAATTAAATCACCTCTTGAATATTATTTGCGAATATGCAGATCCGACAGGGATCCGACTTCGACGGGGGCCGCCTCTGAGTTTGTGTAACACAAACTCTCTTTGTAATCTTGTTTGAAGTAACGTCTGTATTATATAAGAAGATGGGCATAAGAAATGTTTGTGCATATTATACTCTGTTATAGGAGGTTGCGGGCCCTTCGTTTGTACAATGAAAAAGAGAATTTGAGAGCTAGAAAAAAATGTGTTGGGGTGGGGTAGCGTTGTAACGCGGGGAGTTTTATTGAAGGGTAAAAACATTGTTTATACCAACTATTTCAACCGTAGCGTAGCATGGGTATCAGCTAGTATGTAAATGTATACGTGTTGCAACATCTATGCTATTCGAATTAAATAAACACGAGTTTTTGTATATTTTGAAAAGAATACCTAGATTTAAATAAACCAAATTTTTAAAAGATTGTCTATATATATCTTAGATATAGATCTAGATACATAGATCTAGATCTAGATATATATCTATTATATGTAGATCTAGATCTATCTATATAAATCTTTATTAGATCTACAATAAAAAATTTAGATTTGTAATACAACAGTAAAAAAAATCTGGCAAACAGGTTTATAGAAACGGTCGCCATTGTTTTGCGGCAGTAATAGATTCTAATTATTTAGATCTATTATTGATCTTGATTCCAGCATATCTAGACACCAGTTCTAGATCTACACTAAGCAGAGATCTTTATCTTCTAGATTGCCATTGATTTTATAAAGGATCTAGACGTAGTTTCTTGATATCTAGACTAAGACTAGTCTAGACAGTCTAGTGCTAGACTTGTCTGTCAGTAGTGTCAGTGACAGTCACAGTGACAGTCTCATCGCACCTTTCCTTTAATAAATTTATCTGTGACTGTCAGTCAAGTCACTGACTGTCACAATGACTTCGAAACTAAAAGGTAGACTATACATAAATCTAATTAATTAGTATTAGATAGACTCACTCTTCTGTACACACACTGTATAGATTCGTCTAGATCTATATATGGCGGAAAACAGATTGAGCTTTCAACATTCTACTTTTAGGACCATTTTTTTGACTAATTTCAAATTAGCTATTATTGACATATTATATATCAGTTTTATTGCCCAAGAATAGAGGAATTCAAAAAAAAAATAAAATCAGAAGCAACAGACAATTATTTAACTTGAAAAAATGAGGTCAAACACACTTACCCCTAATAATGAAAAATTCATCACTCACAGAAGATATGTCTAAAAATCCATGAATTTCACAAATTCACAGTATTATTAACAGAAAAATGTGTCACAAAGTAAAATATTTTTATAGAACATTTGAAAAAAACAATAAAAACTAGTTTCTTAAAACATTTATATGCCTATTAATTAGCCTCCCCAGACCCCACCCCCTCCGTAAAAAAAAATGGTTGCAAATGATACTTTATAATCATCCTGAAAAACAAAACCAGTATCAGTTTTGACATATTATATATCAGTTTTAATGCCCAAGAACAGAGGAATCCAAATATGGTTCATTCATTATCATCAGACAAGTATTAGACTATTAGACCATAAAAAATGAGATCAAACACACTTACCCCTAATAATGAAAAATCCATCATTCACAGAGGGTATGTCCAATATTCCATGAATTTTACAAATTCACAATATTATTTGCAGAAAACTATGTCACAAAGTAAAGTATATTTATAGACCATTTGAAAAAACAAACAAACAATTTTTAAAAATATTTATAACTAATAAATTAGCCCTCCCCCCTCGCCCCACCCTACCATAAAAAGTCTTTTTTTTTTCTTATATCTTCATGTTTTAACAAACTAATATCAATTTTAGATAAAGTTTATAGATGTATAATTTTAGACTAGAAAAGATCTTATATTAAATGAAATATTATCAAGATTTAGATCTCTTCTAGTTCTTGATCAATTTTTAGATCTAGCTCTAGGTCTAGACTCTAGACTACTATACTCTGACTCTAGTCTAGGCTTATAGGTATTAGTCCTAATAATAGGTTTTGCATAGTACATGATGTATTCTGTTTACTATCTCATATGATCTCAATTTTTGTATTTGTTGTAATTGTTGCTGAGAAAAGAAATAAAAACAACTTTTATTTGGTTTATAGATTCTATGTGTTTGTTGTTATTTTTAACTATGTCCATAAACCATAAGCCATAAGTAGATCTATATTTAGTCTCTATCCTACACAGCTAATAGTTTTTAAAAATTATTTAATCTTTCTAGATCTAGTAATCTATTAGATTTATGCCTAGATTTAGATCTTTAAAAGGAAAAAAAAAGTGTTATTGCCGATATATCTACATTCTAGCTCTATCATCTAGATCTATTAATCTAGAACTACCAAGTATCCTACCTACTTGAATCTCTTCTCTATAGTAGGCCTATAATTGACTAGATCTAGATTTTTTCCACTTTAAGTAGTTTAAGGTGTAGATCTAGAATTCTAGATTTAGAGATCTAATTAAGCCCTAAGTTTATAAGCTCCTATGAATTATATTTAGATATAAAATCTTAGATTTAATCTACATTTAGACTTAGACAAGATTCTAGATCTACACGTGTACATCGCAGTTACTAGATCTAGAAATGACTAGATTTAGAATAAATTAGATCTCATATTTTTTCAATGTTAAAATCTAGTTTTAAGTCTATGAATAATATTTAGACGTAGAGATATATTTAGACTTAGGCTAGGGTCTTGATCCAAGCGTGTGGCCCGTGTACATCGCTACTTGACTATCTACTTAAATCTACTAGAAATGACTTGATTTAGATCTAAATCATCTAAGAATTTTTCCACGTTAAAATCTACTGATATAGACTCTAGTCCTAATTATATAAGTTACTATGAATTATATTTAGACATAGAATCTATTATAAAATCTTAGATCTAATCTACATTTAGACTTAGATCTAGCTAGTCTAGATTCTAGATCCACGCGTGTACATCGCCACTTGACTATCTACTAGAAATGACTAGATTTAGCTCTAAATCATCTCAGATTTCCTAAGTCTATAAGTTATTATGAATTATATTATTATATTTAGACACAGATATACAATTTTAGATCTACATTTAATCTAGAGACTAGACTAGATCTAGATCTAGTCTGATCCAGGCGTGTGTACATCGCTACTTGACTATCTACTAGAAATGACTAGATTTAGCTCTAAATCATCTCAGATTTCCTAAATCTATAAGTTATTATGAATTATATTATTATATTTAGACACAGATATATACAATTTTAGATCTACATTTAATCTAGAGACTAGACTAGATCTAGATCTAGTCTGATCCACGCGTGTGTGCATCGCTACTTGACTATCTACTAGAAATGACTAGATTTAGCTCTAAATCATCTCAGATTTCCTAAATCTATAAGTTATTATGAATTATATTATTATATTTAGACACAGATATATACAATTTTAGATCTACATTTAGTGAATTTAGTCTAGAGACTAGACTGGATCTAGATCTAGTCTGATCCACGCGTGTGTACATCGCTACTTCACTATCTACTACTTAGTCTTAGCTACGACTAGTACTACTACTAGAACTAGAAGTGACTATCTTTAGATCTCTAGACCTTTTCACGTTAAGATGTAGATCTAAGTCTATAACAAATTACTATGAATTATATTTAAACAAATATCCAGATCTAAAATCTTTATCTTAGTCTAGATCTAGTCTAGATCCGCGCATGTTTATTTCCATCGCACGCTGGCAGCGCAAAAAAAAAGGACGCATTTCCCGAGTCATGATGTTATTTGAAATGAAAACAAACGACACTCGTAGTGAAATGTAAAATATTTACCTAAGCAGTTGATATTATTTAAAAAAATGGTCTGTTATAGTTTCAGTCTATGATAAGGCTTAATAGATGTTGTCGGTTCCACTTATTCCGCGAGAATGAATAAAAAATTAAGCACGATGAAAAAAATTGATGAGGTCAAAATGTCCCGACACACTTCCGATGGGCTTTAAAAAAAACATGTTTTTTAAAAAAACTTTATTTTTTTTATACACCAAAAAAATAAAAATAAAACACTATGATTGCTGAAATAAAAATAAACGTGTTTTGAAATTAAAATTGGTACCATTTAAATGATATTTTTATAAAATTGTATGCATAGTTTCACGACGCACAAATTATGAAATGGCATCGAGGCTATTTTTTTTTTATTTTTAAGATAAACTAACAACTTAATTTCTTTTCTTTTTTCTCTATCATTTAGAACAATCATTTCTAAACAGTAAGCATGCATTATTTCATAGTAATGATATAGGTTTATATGTTTCTTACCTTTTCAAAGGGGAGCACATAAATCCAAAAGTAAATCCTGTGTGTCTTTTTTTGCATACTTCATGACATTCACAAATGCACAAATTTCTTATAAAAACGAATTTCAAAAAAATATTGCTAATGAAGCTTCCACAAACATAGGTCTACCCATCAGTAAAAGGAAATATACCACAGATGTTGTATATATGGAGAAAATGAATAATGAACTTCAAAAATGCATTTTCAATAGAAAATCTGTTTTCCGCCATATATTATTATATATAGTAGCTTCTTATATTTTGGACACCCCATCGAATTCTCCTTCAATGAACGGGTCGCTTTTTTTGTTTGTAATTCATTTGTTTTTAAGTTTGGAGCTAAAAACGACGTTTCGGGATTGCGCATGTCCAATTTTAGATAAGTTCCGGTAATTTTGTTCCGTTTTTCCAAAGCAGATGGCAGTTTTTTAGATTCTCGGTAACCATCATGTATGTAAAGCTGTTGTTTTAACCTCCCCCGGCAATTCATACCCATATAAGGGATGAAGGCTATATTATGAGCCTGTTTGATCGTAGGCTGATGGGCATATCAAAATAAGCTTCCAAACATCTATCTTTAGTATTTAGAAAGACATTCCAATCACATTTATACTGTTAGCTGTTAAATAAAATTTAATAAGGGGGTGTACAACGAATAATAATGAATTCAGCTCATTCTCCTTCATTGGACACAGCAAAATCGTAATAAGAAATATTATTGGGATGAATAAATCTATGATTTTTTCAATGAATAAGCATGAACTGGATCGAGATATCTATAATATATAATTTATGAATGAAAGAAAAAGTGCGGGCTGCTAATTTGAAGCCATAGACCATGCCCACTGCATGTGATCACTCCAGATGAGCTGGCAGTGAGGAGAGGTATACACTTAAGCGTTTAGTGTCACAAACTATCAAACAGGCAGTGGAGGGAAGTGGGAGAGAGTCATGAAAAGAATTATAAGCATCTATGGGAGGGAGGGGGTGTTAATGTGTCACAAAACTAACATCCAAATTATGAAAACAAGAAGAGGGTCCTTGGATGGGAATTAAAAGAAAGACAGAGGAAATACATGTAGCCTAGTCGCCCTAGTTGAAAATATCATGTTTATTAAATTATAATAATTAATTTATAGATATATAATTTATATAGATTTATTTCTGTCTGTTTCTACACATAGATTACATAGGTATATAAATAATAAACGATATATATAATATATATATATATTATTAATATATTCTATATATAGAGTTAGAGAGAGAGTATATGAGGAAATAGACTATAAATACATATTGGCAATATTGCAAAAGTGAATCTACTTCTTTTAATACAATCTAAAAAAAATTAAGTAACACAGATATAATTTATTAGCAATTACATAGTGGTGTACAATGACAGTGCTCACTGTCCAAGTGAGGAGAAAGCCCAAAAACTGCGTTCAATATAGGAGCATGAAGTGACCCACTTTATTTTAAAATAATATCTTGACTATGAGTGGCAATTCAAAGCTATTTTATAGTCCTTTAGTTGCAGAATAAGAATCTGCTTTCAGTTTTTTTGTAAGTTAAACCTTCACCAAATAAGTTCCAAATAGTTCCAGTAAGTCGGTGTTCAGGTATAAGAATCTACTATATATAATATAGGATATAGATCTAAATTTAAATCTAGGGAGGTGAAAATAAAAATTATCTTTGAAAAAACAATTTTTCGTTAGTACATCATTAAAATACTTTAAAAGAACTTTCTAATGGTGTATAAATTATGACTATGTTTAACATTAAGAAAGTTATGATCTTTTTTGTGCCGTTTTGACCTAACATCGGTTGACATGGAGAAAGTGAAGTGAGAGCTTGTCGCTGGCTAGTAGATCTAGAGTAATCTAGACTAGTATTCGTAGTAAATTTCTAGCTCACAATTCTGATTTCATTTATATTTATGAACTTCAGTTGTTTAAAATGTAAATATTGATGAAATAAACAAAGGTAATTCTGCAGGATTTCAAGGGTCAGCCATCTTTGTTATTGTTTAGACTAATCTTGTATCTTGGGTTTTTGTTTGTTTTTATTTTTGAAGCTAAATAATATGCTAGATCTAGCTTTACCAGTATCATCTAGTCCTAATAAGTCTATTAATTAGACTCATAATCTAATTGCTAGAACTAGACTAATTACTATCTTAATATGACAAAGTTCTTAAAGGCAATAAAGGTCAATTAATTTTTGGTAATAAACTGTGCTGATATTTATTGTAGGCCTAGTTAAATTTAGATTCTCTATATCAGAATAATTCAGAATAGATATAGACAATATTTAACAATTAAAAAAGAAGACAGAACAATAAGAAACGTATTGTATTGACACCAAGTCAAAATTAAAAGAAAAAATAGCATTGCTTTGAAAACACAGAAGTAATGTTAATTCTTGGTATTTTTTAAGACACTATCTTGGGATTTCTTTGGAACATAAACAATAGCAAAATAGTAACAAAGAAGGCTGCCCCTTGAACTCCTGCAGAATTACCTAAACAAATTATCGGGTCTAGATCTACAAGAAATGTCAGAGAGGCGGGGACAAAATGGCAGCGTTGTGATGGCAGAAAATAACAAAATATTTAAAAATTGGGATCAAATCGCCTGAAACAATTTTTTTTCAAATGCGTTTTTTTTTTTAAAATTGCAAGGTAAAAAATCTTTCAAAAGTATTTAGATCTGTAGCTAATAATATCTGCTACAAGATTATAATTTCATTTTTGGTGACAAACAATATCTTCTATAAAAAAAAATAATAAAACCTGAAAAGTCCATTGAGGTCAATGTTATTATTTTTTTTCAAGTTTGTTCGATGTTGACAATAGATCGCTCTGAAAATTAGTAGGAATATAGCCAGATACATGTACTATTAGCAGGAAAAAAATCAACAGGGTACGACTTTTCTGTGATGAGTATCAGCAAAAATAAAAATGTATATATACTTTCAATGCAAAACATTTAAATAATTTTTTTTTTTTTTTCAAAAAATTGTTAAAGACAAAAATGTTCTCCATCATCAAAAGTAATCAAATTCACTCTTTTTAGCAATGATATCTTTATATATAGTGAGCATAATCGATTTAAAACAAAGACCTATGTAGCAGTAAGGAAAACTCTTGTAGGTACTTTGATTTTCCGGAATAGGTCGATTTTTTTTGGTTACCGGAAACTGGTGTTCCTCTGCGGCAGTATATAAGGCTGAGACAATGTGTGGTCTAGTATAATGTGGTTTTGTTCTCAAAATCATCCTTAATCTGATTAATTGTGCCCATTCCTTTCACATGGATAGGATATCAGTTAATTATTTAGATCGACATCAGCATGGTTCTATTGTTTTCATGGACATTTCATAGCGGTAAGTTGACTTCAAAATTTTTATGTTTTTTATCGCGTGTCGTCATTGGAACTAATTACTGCGTGTAGATTAACATTAGACCTAACTATTTTTATTAGTTTTATCTCAATAAGTTGTTGCCTTGATGGCCAGTCGTAAGCTCTAAGGACAGGGTATCGTTTTCGAGAACGAAGCGATCGCGACCATTTTATGGACATTTCATAGCGGTAAGTTGACTTCAAAATTTTTATGGAAACAATGATAACAATGGCCTATTGTATTTTTCTTACATTCCTTTTATTTCTAAATCCATCAACAGCGATCAATTCTTTGACCATCTATTAATTTAAAACTTTAGAAATATTATTTTGATGATAATATTTAACTTTTATGATGTTATTTTCTTTATTTATCTCGCAACAAGCCTGATATTCAATCGCGAACAAGGCCGTTAATTAAGAAATAATTTTAAAGCTAGATCTAGTTGCGAGATCATAACTCCGTTATAATTAAGCCTATTTAAAAATCTTTGCTTTAATTTAAATTGTAGATCTATACATATATATATAAATTTAGCAGTGGAATTAGATTTTAAATAGATCTAGGTCCAAAAAGACTGGATTCCTAAAAATCTTTAAATATAATTAAGATTAGATTGGATTACCAAGGACCCATATTCTAAATACATAATTTATTTATTTATTTATTTTTTTAAATTTTAGAATACTAGGTCTATTTAAAAGAATATTATTATTACATACTATGCTAGATCAGTAGCTAAGAAAATATTCTAAAATAACTTTTCTAAAATAAATCAAAATCTAATAAATTGTGTTAAATTATGAGTATATGATAATTAATTGAAAATCAAATTAAAGACAATTATTCAATTATAAATATTAATTTTTATTTTCACAGAAAACTTCATCATGGATGTAACTGGCTGTGGTGTGCCACTAGGTGGTGAGTGTGGTGACATGATAGTCAGATGGATGGCTGCCTGGTCGTGTGGTCTGCTCGCTGGATTGTCATTTGGATTTATCGATGGTCCCAGGTTCAAACCCTGCCCGCTCCCTCCCCCCGTCGTCCAGCCAGAGGTTTGGACTAGGAAGTAACTATCTTCAACTCTGAAGGAACATCTGCAACATGTAAAACAAACAAAACATACACTGATGATGCAGAGGCAGGGAGCAGTAGTGGTGTAGTTAAGTTGTATTGGATGATACACTAACTTTGACACCTGGCAGCATCGCAGAGCTCAAGAAGGAGATGTGGCTGCGGTGTGACATAATTGTCATACACACTAATGTGGCAGCAACAGACAGGGATGTAATTTAATACTTTAACAGATTCTGCCACTATCATTGAGGGCAAACAAAATAGTTCATATTGGAAAATTATTTTCGACCTGGTGACTTATTACATCTACCTACTGTTGCCACAGTTCTATAACCAAAAAAAGTTTTGTGCTAACTTCAATCTCAGGTTTCAAAATAATGAAAAGAACAACACAATTAAATTGATGCATTTGTGCTGAAAATTTTATTCATATATCTCTGAAAATTAAAAAATTACAGCCTTTTTAACAGAAAAAAAAAGTACTTTTTCTGTCTTTTTTTTTGACACGTGGTGCCTCGTCATGAAGTGTAAAATATTTTCTTGGACTTCTATGTATAATTTAAAGGTAAAATAAGTAGTAACAGGTAATCAAGCATCTCTGTTTAAAATTGTATTCAATTATCTCTTACGGTTCAAAAGTTAGTCTTTGAAATGTGAAAAAGTACTTCGTCGATCGTTTCTTTTTTACAAGTAACCTCACTTTAAAAAATAAAAAGAAAAATTCGTCAAAGTCTATCCCTTGTTTGAAAGTAAAATAAATATCAGGACATAATCATGCATTTCTGGTGAAATTTTCATGCAAATAACTCAAATAGTTTATAAGTTACAGCATTTTTATTGCAAAATTTCCCTTTTTCGGTAACGAAATATTTTTAATAATATAGGCAAAATTTTCGCCACTAAAATTGCTATAACTTCTGTTCTAATTAGCTTATAAACATAAATTAGGTATCAATAAACTCAGTTTAAAGAGCTCTATCTAACTATATCCGTTTCATTACAATATATTGAGTTGGAAATTTTTATCAAAGTACCTAAGTCTCTTGTCTCAAGTTTTTACGTCATTTTTTGGACACTGGAAGTTCCGGAATTTCACCTCCCTATTTAATAGATTTAACTGTCTTAAGTGTCTCTATTCTCTAAATATAGGCTAAATATTTTCCCATTCAAATAATTCAATTGTTATTGACATTGTACTTTGTCTGTGTCAGTATTGTTCTGACAGAACTGAGAAGTGATCCATTTATATTTGTTCATTTGAATTTTACTATAGAACTGTTATTAGCTACTTTGTCAAACTCAATGTATTGTAATGAAACTAATATAGTTCGAGCTTTCTGAACTGAGTTTAAGGGGGTCATCTACCTTGAAAACTTTTTTTTTTTGTTTTTAACATTTTAGGCTTTTTAATGTATTCAAATGATGTATTTGATCATAGGAACACATAATATGTCTTTAAAAAATATTTTTTTAATGAAATTCAACTTTTTTTCATTATAAGGGGGGGTCAAGGGATCAAATCATGTCATTTCTAAGAATGTGTTTCTGAAATAACCATTAAAGCTACAGTTCTGAAATTTGTAATATAGATAGACACCCTATTTCCTTACTGGATGACAATGAGACATTGTGAAAAATGTATATAGATTTTTTTATATAAATTTTTAAATTTTACCCTCTTCTGCGGACAGCGTTTTCAGCCATTGTAACCAATTAAAATGTCCTTTACTCTTTTCCTGTAAACATTTTATGACATTTTCTATTGTCATCCTGTGCTTAGACCATATTTAAACATGTATACCAAATATTATTATAATTGAACTGATAGTTTTTGAGAAAAGTGATTCTTAAGATCACATACCCATGTAAAATAGACATTTTGAGAAAAATCAAAATTAAAGTTTCAATGAGTGAGAAAAACAAGATATGTATGTATATTGTTCAAAAAGATGTTTTATTTAGCTCATGTAACATTTAAGAATAGAAGCAAACACAGAATTTATTAAAATATTGTTAAATTTTATTTTAGATAGCTTCCCCACACACACACACACCCCAGCGCAAAAAAAAAAATTCTCCCGAAGACATAATAAGTCCAATTTTTACTTTTCAGACATTAATGTAATCCCCAAAACAACTAAAATCAAGATAAAGTATCCCTTAATTATAAATACATGCAAATAATAAGTAAATAAATAGTTAAAATATAATTAATATGAATATGGTTGTGGTTTACACAAGAAGTTTTTCAAAGTTAAAAAAAAAATTACCTACACCAGTTCAAATAATTTGGAATCTAGTCTTTCTCAGGTTTCAGGCCTGCATTTTTTTCATAAGCACCTAATGTTATTTGTACTCATACTAGAGGTTTGATAAGAGTACACACAATATAAATCCAGTAAATAGAATGGCACCAGTATTTGAAAATAAATGCAACTTGTATATTTTAGGTGGCTGAATAATTGTAGAGTGCAGTGCCTTTATAGTAGATAGTCCTTCATTGTAATATGATATGGCTTTTTATATATAGCCATTGAGCTGTTAATGCACATATGTATGCTGTGCAGTATAAATGTTATAGATGGTAAGAAATGCTGATATAATGTGACATGGTGAGACTGTAGCTCATTGCATGTGTACAGCTACAACGACAGAAAAACTCTGGTCCTTATTTATGTTGAAACAGTAGCTGATGATAAAGTGGTTCACCAGGAACCATGCAGTGCTTGATGATGAATCTTGTAATGAAATAGGTAGAACTTTATAATGATGTAAGAGTCTTTGTAGCTGGAGGTGGTGGTCAACGACAGCATCCAACGAGAAAAGAATCCCAGGTTGTTAACATGATATAGATCCAGGTCTATAAAGTGGAAATTATTGCTATATTTGTGATAAGCAGCATGTGATGTGGTGATTGATTATGAAGTACTTCTATGTCATACTGCAGTATTTAGGCAGCTTTCAGTCAGGGTAGATGGTTGACGAGGTACTAGTATGTGGTGATGTTTTCTTCCAACAAGAGGAAGGGTCAGTGTACACTGCATGAGTTGTTTTGATCTGTTGATATAAAGAAAATGAAAATATAAATTAATATAGCCTATTATGAAAATATTCAAATGATAAATATAGCATTAGTGTTATTTACTCAATATATAATCAAGAACTAAAAAGAATGATAGAAAAAATGAATGGACAAAACTTTTTATTTCTTACCTACAATTCCCAATGTGTGTAGATCTAATGTGAGTAATGTCTATATCCTTGTAACAGATTAGGTAGATCATTACTTCTAATTGTAGTCAGGAGAACCTGAGACTGGAAAAAAAAGGAAAAAAATTATTGTATGTATGCCATTGTAGCCCAGTAAAATTTAGATCTAGAAATCTAGTAAATAAATCTACACTAGCAGGACTGACTCATTTATTCACTACTCAGACTATTTATTCTTGAGTCATCAAAGTTATTTTAGATCTAGAATTAGAAAAAGCAACAACTAGATCTAGACTATATTAGATGTCTAGAATGTCTAGATCTAATATCTATTCTAGAATCTTATCTTCTCTTCTGCAGTGGATACGATCTTACTGCTCGTGAAATGGAGATCTAGATCTAGACTAAAGTAGACAAGATAGATGATAGAGATAGACCTATATTATTCCCATTATATAGACCCATTATTCTAACATATTCTAGATAAGTCTATGACAAAGACTAGAAGTGTAAATATGTTGATAAATGTACAAAATGTCTTATATAACTTTATACTGTGTTAACTTTAGGATTGCTGCATTTTGTATATGTAATGTGCTTGAATTATTTAATTTTAGTCTTTCCTGAGTATATTTCTTGATATTTAGAAAAATACACATTTGCCAATCAAAATACACATTTCCAAATCTGATAATACATATTTTCCTTTTGGAATGTAGGCATCTCTGCTATATGTTGCTGGTAGACACATTAGTTTATGTTTATATTGTTGTGATTCAATAAAACCCATGGAAAGATAAGTAACTGCATCTGGGCAAGTTTTTGCCCTCCCCCACATTATTAATGTTTTCATTTTTAAATAAACATTATAATATGATTCTATTTAAAAGTTAGCCTTAACATTATTAAAAATTAACATTTACATATGAAGATATTAACATATTTTTTTTTATCTGGTATATTGTTGTGATACAATAAGTAGAACAATAAAGGCAATAACATGCTTATTTATCCACACAAAAAAAAATTATGTTTATAATATCAAAAATAGACACCTTATGCTTGCTGTTAAAAAATATTGTAAAAAGGGGGAACTCCCATACACAGCAAAAAAAAGATCTCTAACATTGTTTATAATTTTAAATTAGAAAAAAATTAATTATAAATACTTTGCTAGTGATAATTTGCAAGAATTTTTTTTTTTTTCATTTTGTTGGTGCCTCTCATTTTCGCCCACATTGAAGACCACTTGTCTAGATTTATATAGATTGGAAACATAACAAATAGTTCGCATGACAACTGGTTAACAAACAATGCCAAATAAATGGTTCACATGGCAAATCGTTCATAGACATATTGTTCACTTGATATGTTTAGTAACATATCATTAATATTCTAATTGTATGTTTAATTATTTGTTAAATAAAAGGGATCGATACATTATATAACTTTTGTTGCTATTATTTCACATTCATTAGGCACTATTGGTAGAAGTTTTGGGGGCTGGATAGCTCAGGATGTAGCCCGCAGGCCAGAGTTTGAGCATCATTGCAAAATAAAATCATTTTAAATGTAGGCAAATGTGCAACAGATTGTCTATTTGAGAAAAAGATACCATTTCCACCTATCTCTCTGGAGTAGATCTAGATTTCTAGATCTACTCATGATTATTAGCATTGTATAATACATATATGATCAGTATTCGTGAACTTAATCATTGCACAAAGTTTCAGTCTTATAAGAACAGAATTGTATCAATAGTCTACTTCTCACCTTTGCATTTGTCATCATTCTTTTCCCTTTTTGATTTAAAGTTCTTTAATAATTTTTACTTAAGATGCTTTTCCATTTTAAAATACTTTTTTCGCCAATATAAAAAGCAAGAAGTTTTTGTTTTGTTTTTTATTCATTTTGATTTCAAATTCTATTTCTGTATTATTATCAGTTAGCCAGTTATTGCCCGCAAAATGCTTGTCACTGATAAAGTGTATTAGAAAGGATTAAACAAAATAATAATGTTATAAGTAAAGTGAATGTAAAAATAGTATGAATGGAGCTATTTATTAGCTTATTGACCTAAATCCAATTTTTTAATCAAAACATTTGCTTATGTATATATATTTAGTTCTACATCTAGAGTCTAGATATTATAATAATAGATGTAGATCTACTATTATAATACATCAATGTAGATCTAAATGTACATTTATGAAATTGTGTCTAATCATGATCTCTTATAATAGGCCTACTTAATAACTTACTTACTTAGATCTATAAGAAGTAGATGGTTTACCCAAGCAAAGAATAATTTTGTATAAATCTAATTGTTAAAAAATTATTTTAATTTTATGTAGATCTAGTCCTCTTTGAATGCCCTTCCTAATCCACCTTAGGCAGACCCTACTTCCACTACAGCCCAACATAACCAACACCCTGTACGGCAGTGCTGAACAACAAAAGATAACAGCACACTATTTTTCCTTGGCACACTATGCAAAAGAGCTCAGCAGCAAAAAGCTGGCTAGAAGAAGAAGAAGAATGTAAATTTAGATCTAAAATATAAGAAATATATTAATGCCTTAGTAGCCTAGTCAATGACTAAACACTGAACTCGTGTTGACCTACATCCAACAAAATCCAAAATGAAGACTTGAAAGGTTTCTGTTCTGCGCATGCCTGACCTTTTGGTAGTGTCTAATGGAAGAAAATGGCGATATCCTTAATAGCTATTAAATGTATGTCAAGACGGATAAAGTCACAGCATTAGGGAACGAATTTATGTAAAATGCTTTTGAAGCACAAATTTGAATGTTAATTTTATTAAAATATGAAATGAATGGACTACATTTTGTATGTTCATGTGTTAAAGTATCGAACTATCTTTGCTAAGAGTAGATATAGCCTTTGAGAGATGTTCTGTTTTGTGCATGCATGACCTTTCAGTATTGTCAAAGGAAAGAAGTGCCAGATAACATGAATTGGGCTATTGAAATGTACAACTATACATCTAAATTTGAATCTGATTCTCCTTATATTAAAAACCTCAGAACAGCACTTACAAAGCTCAACCACAACAGCAAAAAAACTGTTATTCAATGGATACCAGCTCACATACAACTAGCAGGAAATGAGAAGGCTGACACACTCGCCAAGAGTGGGAGAACAAACTCACAAGTAAACTCTGCACTCTATCCAGAAGAAATGAAGAAATTAATTGTAGATAAAATAAATGAGAAATGGACGAGCTCCCATCCAAATCACAAGAAAGATGATGCTTACTATAAGCTATCCCGACAAGACCAACGTCTAATCTTTCGACTCAGGACCGGACACAACAGAATGTGACAACACATGTTCCAGAAGCTCAAAATTGGAACCAGTGAAATCTGCCCATGTGGAGTATCACCAGAAAATGCCGACCACGTCCTCCAAAACTGCTCTCTCTACCAAGAGGCCCGTATAAGACATTGGCCCCAAATCACCCCAATAGAAAGAAAGCTATATGGAGAGCTCCCTGATTTGGAAACCACTGCGCAGTTCATCTCATGTATTGGTCTAGTCATATGAACACTCCAACATAACAATGAGAACGATGAAGAAGAAGAAATCTAAATTTGCAGCTATAAGGAACAAATTTATGTAAAAATGCTTTTGAAAGTTAATTTGATTAGATAATTAAATTAAATTGAATATTTTGTATTTTCATCTGTTAAAGTGTAGTTCTTAGAATTAGATCTAGATGTAGCCGTCGTGAGATTCTATGCTCTTCGCATGCATGACCTAGATACATGAAAATGTAATACTTTCATAGAGTTGGGCAACTTTTTTAAGTCTGAAGTCTTTTTAAACTTAAGTTTGTTTTAAGGCTACTTTACATGGGTTAGTTTTCCTGTTAGTATCCAAGAAACATTTATGCCAAGTTTATCAAGATTGGTCAAATGGTTTAGATTTTTATTTGGGACATACCTTACTTTCTGCTTTATAGTATAGATAATGAGAAATGAAACCTTATTAACAACAGAAAATCTAAAATGTCTTTTCAACAGGTGTGGAAGGTGAAAATGTTCTTGATGATATCTTAGATGATTGTC
Source organism: Biomphalaria glabrata (assembly GCF_947242115.1). Lineage (NCBI taxonomy): Eukaryota > Metazoa > Mollusca > Gastropoda > Planorbidae > Biomphalaria > Biomphalaria glabrata. The sequence goes on along the minus strand of NC_074715.1, from coordinate 29,829,810 downwards.
ATGATGCTGATGACTTTTCTTCTGAAATGAATGAAGAAACAGGTTAATATTGCATTGCACTTCTATTATAGAGAACAGTAGTCAGATTTTTTTTTTATGTTCTTTAAGATTACAATGATTTAAAAGGTCTTATTTTCAATCTTCTTAGAAACCATGTTGAGAACTTTTCATAGAGGTCTAAAAAGGCCATCTTCTTCAACAAATCCTCATATGGATGCAAGGGCTAAGACACTAAAATTGTTGACACCTCAGGGAAGCCAGAATGGAGGCACCCAAGGCAAGACTTTTTAACCAACAATCTCCTTAAATGGGTTACTTGACATTTCCAATGAAATAATCTTAATTCATAGTTCACAGCCCTCCATTGTGATTGTGACATATTAGAAAAAAAACAATATATTTTAAGTAAGGATTTACAATTTCTTAAAGGGAAACACTGTTGGTTTTGACAATCGTTGATATAATATGTGTTTTGGTTTACAGAAAATAAATATATTATTCTTATTTTTTTATTTTCAATAATAACTTAGTAATTGATGTTTTTCTGATGTAATTTTTCTGCGCATCCAAAATGGTCATACCAACCTATTATATAATCTATTGACTTACTGTATAACGGAAAACCATACAGTAAAGTTTACAATCTTGTAAAAGAAATAGATCTAGGTCTATGTAGTTAGATCTAGATCTTGTAAGCAAAGAAAAAAATCTGTGTTAAGAGTAGATCTACATGTTTGACTAACCTCGTCTTAAACTGACTAGTTTGTTAGAGTCAGTCAGACACACAATCTATTTACTTTTTGGGATAGGGAGGGTAGTAGATGAAAATGTTACTTTTTTCTCGAGTTAGTTATCCTAATGCTTTTATATCTATATATATGGTAACATTCCTATTTGCTATGGTAACAATCCTGACCCTTGTTATTTAAAGTAATTTTTTTTTGAGTGCATCATTTCATAATTTCATCATCTACTAATTGTGATTGAGTGTGTTACATATGAAATATAAGTAACTGTCTGGGAGATAAGAGAAATAACTTGTGTATTGTATTACATAGATAAATAATAATTTTTCTGTAATAAAATAAGCAAATTAATCATTTTATCTGGTATTCAATTTTAAGGAGTGAGCATCATGTATGTGAATCAACTTGTGTATTATTTTGACAAACTGTGGGCACTTATGCAAAGATTGTAATGAAATTTCAAATGAAATAATTTGTTTATTTATTATTGACATACTAATAATACCACTTATTGGATTATTTATATTTTTTAAATTTGAAAATCATCTTCATTAGAACCAGAAGAATCTGAGGATGATGAAGAAGAAGAAGACGATGATGAGGAAGAAGATGATGAAGAGGATGAGGAAGATGATGGTGATGAGGAGGAGGAAGAAGAAGAGGAAGATGAAGAGGAGGAAGCTGAAGTAGCCCATGAAGAAAAGTTAAATATTAGTATAAACCTAGAAGATACTAATCAATTAGGTAAGAAGTTTTTTAAAAAAAGGAATAGATTAAATAGTTTATGTAATAAAATTTCATGCTAGGGAGATTACTTTTTATGTTAAATATACCTCTAAGGATAGAATCATAAGGTATGAAAGTTTACAAGTGAAATTAGTTCTAAAATTATATTAACTCTGTTTGAGTTAGTCAAAAATTGATCTATTGGACTCCTGACCACAGTCAAGAATAAAACAAATTAACATAATTATATTCTTTTATGATGTACTCACCAATGCGTAACCTTTTTCAAGTTTAGAAACTGTAAAAGAGTAATACCTAAGGTAACCAGGGGATTATTTTTTTCTTTTTAAAAGATATCTCACTCTGTTTGTTATTAGGGAAAAACTTTGAACATGTTATTTTTTCCACACCCATTCTCAGATAAAGTTGAAACATTTCACAATTATTTATTGCACCTAACAAAACATGATAAAATTTGACCTGGATAAGCCGAAAGACTCCCAAACTGCTGCCAAATTTATTGCAAAAGTTGGAGGACGCATTGCAGCGCTAAATATGTCCAGGATATCAACACACACACAATGAACCTCACTACCTTAAAGCATAGAAAACTACCACAGTAAAAGACAAAAACAATGAATATCTCACTGAGGTAAAAGTTGCAATGAGAAGATAAACTGAACACTGTTGCAGTTGTACAACTTTGAAATCTCAGGTGATCCTGAATTACTAAATAATAGTCCCTGCAGTATCCAAAATCGACAAATATCCTATTCTTTGCTTGGGAGTAGCATCAGCTGTGAAAGCACTGAAAAGGGGAGTGAACAACATTCCTGTTGAACTTATAAAGGCCATGTTAAACCCACTTTTAAAGATTTGCAATTAGAGGAATAGCCCAAGCCCTGGACCTACTCACTCATCATCACTCTTCCAAAGAAAGACAACTTTTAATAACTACCATACCATTAGCCTTATAAGCCATCCCACCAAAGTCCTGTATAAATTATATTTAATCAATAGCAGACAAAATTATTGTGACTACCCGCGTGTATCACTTGTATGTGTGGCTTGTTTGGTGTCTAGGGGATGATTGTTTGAGTGTGCAATATGCTGGGTCATCAAAGATATCAGAAGCAGGCACACAACAAACAGACAATAGAGAAAGATACAATACTTAATAATTTGCCAGATGCTTATTTACATTAAATAAAAGGGGAGGGGATTGCATCATATTTCTTAGTAATATTTAATCATCACTCTTAGCACATGTATGAGAGAGTGTGTGTCACTTTGTCTTCCAACTTATCTGAGAGTCCTGTCAACGTTGTAGCTGGCTGTGCTCCTGGTGGAGGGCTTTCAGCTGGAGGTGGTGCTCTAGAGGGTGGCCAGTGAATAAGAATAAGTAAGAACAATGAATGGAATCTGTAAAGGAACGCCCCTCAACGTTCAAATAAAATGGAGTGACTGCTCCTGATTGAAGAAGTTTGATACTTATTAGCCTCTTGGCCTTTTAAGTTTGAGACTTATATGCCTCTTGGCCAGAAATAGGGATGGGGCAAGAAAGCATGCGATAGGTCAAGATAGATAATGTGACATCCAGTCAAGATGCTAGTGATAGTCAAGAGGCGTGTTGTCATGGATTATCTTCTTGATAAAAGATAAAAAAGTGTAGGGGTGGAGAAAAGAGTATGTCAAAGAATGAAGCTTTCCGGAAGTGCGGGATGGGGTAGGTTTACCGGGCAGTGACTAGGTGGTGTCAATGATGGTGTTGAATAAGGGAAAGAAATTGTACTTGACTGACGTGATGGTATAAGTTGAATTAGTCCCCTTTATAGGTCGCTGCTTTAAAGCTTGAAACTAACAATGATTACTATAAAACCTTCTATTTTCATTAGCACTTCACTGGCACAATGGTTAGTACATTGGCTGTGTTTGAATTCAGGTTGTTGTTTTTTTATACATATATGCATTTAAAAAGCAATCACAGAAACATTTAATACAGATACCCCCTTCTTTCTCCCTTCATCTGTTTCCCAACTGGTCCAGACAAGTGATAGGATCATAGTGTATTGAGAAATCTAAAAGCATGAAATAGTGCTAAACAAAAACAATTGGTAAAAATATTTCTAATTGCACAGATTTATTATTGTTAGTCTAGATATATTACAAATTTAATTAAATGACTGATCCAAACTAATTGATACAACTACACTTAATATAAGCTTAGATTTTTTAAATTGTATTTTTTTTATTTTTCTTGTATTTCTTGTATTCATTTTTATGTCAATCAGCTTTCTATACATTCTTTTTTAATCAGACAAGTCAAAACGGAAATCACAACGAGGTATCTCTCCTATTGAGTGGGATAGGAGAAGTGAGGGTGCTAAGAACAAACCTAGAGAAGGAAGTCCTGGTGATGCTGGGGATCACTCATCAAAAGAGTCTAGAAACAGAGACAGAGAGGATGAAAGACGTTAGTTGTTTAAATATGTCTATTAGATAAATATAAACTAGCAGAGACTATTTATTCCTTCAGTTACGCTTTCAAATATTGCTTAATTAATTTCTGCCACTGGTCATTTGTTAGTTGCTGTGTCCTTTTTTTACAGAACCAAAAAGCTATAAAAATACAAATTGATGACATTGCAATTAAATAATCTCTTTAATGCATCAAAATCAAATTTTGTACAATTATTTACCTGTCTGACTGATTCTGGTCATTTAAGTTTTGAAATCAGATCCAAAATTAGACTTTTCAGGAAAAAAGGGCTCATTATAAAATGGCATTGTCTTTTTCTTTACAATTGATATTTCAAATGAGGACAAATTTCAACTATGGCAGGTAGTCACATGTATTTCAATGTAAGACACATTTCCTTATTAATTGTTTTTATATTGCGTAAACAGCTCAACAAAATTATTCAGAACTCATGTATACAATCCCACTTCTTAAAGCTTGATATTTATTCTAAATATAGATTATTGGTCCAAATTAAAATACCTAATGCGAGGAGCAAGATTTTTCTTAGTAAAGAGTAACAATCATGAAAATGTTGCTTTAGCTAAAGCTAAAGGTGTTTGGTCAACCCCTCCACAGAATGAAGCTAGATTCAACCAAGCTTTTAGGGTAAAGTGTTTTTTATTGTCAATCTTTATACTTGACTGTCTTATTAGCTCTAGCGCTAATTTATTTTCTAGCAAGTTAGGTGTTTCAACATGTTTCAAGTGAATATTTGAATTTTGTTTCAGGAATGTGACAATGTAATACTTATATTTTCTGTGAAAGAAAGTGGAAAGTTCCAAGGTTTGTTTGTTTGTTTTGTGACCTGACCAATGACATAAATATATATGTGTGTGTGTATCCAGGCCAATATGTGTATGTTTAATTGTACATTATAATGTTTTCATTTCCTTTTTTTTTTATTGTAAGACATAAACATGGTTGAAACATATGCATTTTATATAAGCATATATTTCTAATTTAAAAAATGTTACATAAACATTTGAGGATGTATGTGGACTAAATTCTGAAAGATGTTTAGTCCACTCCACTGTATAAGGCAAAACAATTGTATTTTATTATTACGGGTTTGACCTTTATCATAAACTATTATTTTATTATTAAAATTACATGTAGAGTAAAAATCAAAATATCTTTGAAAACTTCTAAATTCTTATTTTAAGAACTTAAATACATTATACTCTTATTGAAGTAATAGATGCAGATTTTAATTAACAGTAAAGTTCTGATCATTAGTCCAATTCAGAATGAATTTTTTTATTATTATACAATTTAGGATTTGCACGTCTGTCAGAAGAATCAACTAAGGACCATCCACCTATTCGTTGGGTTTTGCCCCCTGGCATGACATCAAGAGCATTAAGTGGCGTGTTTCGACTTGATTGGATCACAAGGTACTTAACTAGGAAATGTCCTTGTGAAAAATATACCAAAAATTCTTAGAATAAAAAAGATGATACCATTAATAAAATAATAATATAATATTCTTCTGTTTAGGAGAGATTTGGATTTTCAAAAGACCAATCATTTATTCAATGCCTGGAATGACAATAAAAGAGTGAAGATTGGAAGAGATGGTCAAGTAAATATACTATGAAATTTTAAGAGTTGAAATGTCTGTTTTTTTTTAAACTAAAAGCAAGCTTTAAAAAGTTAAAAGATCGGATCTGCTATTGAAGCTTAGTTTTATCTCTTAAATGATCTATTTAGTATGTTTAGAACAAGCTTAAAAAGTAATGAAATTTACCTAAATATTGTGCTTTTTCAAAGTAGTTCAATTTCCCTTAAATACTGGTAGGAAAATATTTTCCTATTTTTAATTTATTTAATAACCATATGAAAAAGAAATGATTTATTTTCATTTTTTTAAATTTACTTCTTATTGTCCCCAGGAAATTGAACCCAGATGTGGAGAAAGTCTTTGTAAACTTTTCCCAGCAGATGAGAATCTTGATATCACAGATATTGTTCACAAATCAAGGAAAGGCAGTATTCGTCCTGACAGAGATCTCAGGGAACGAGCCCCTCGTATTATGGGTTCAAGGAGGCCTCCAATACCTGTCGGGTCTGAATTTGCCAGGTTAGGAGCCTGATAAGCTGGTTTCTACCTGTCGTGATGAACTGTTGTCCAAATAAAAAGATTATGGCCACATCTCACCTTGGGCTCTAAAGCCAGTCTTTGCAGCAAACATTTTGCTGTCATTTATCCACAGAGGATCAGTGCTAATAAGAAATCTTCAATGCAGTTGCGCAAAGTGTAGTTTTATTAGTTGTTTGAAATCTCAGTTTAATTCAAGATACATGATAAAAGCCACATTTTTTAATGCTTCAGAAAATTCTTAGTAAAATGATAGCTTTTAACAGTAATTTCAATAATAATATAAATGACATGTAGTCATTAAGTTAGTAGTGTAAATCTCTTCTTTAAAAAAAGGGAACAGAAATATTTTAAATCTAACTTAGCTCAGTAATCTAATAATTTAACATGTCCTTGTCAAAAGGTTTAAGGGCCTCTTTCAAGGACTGATTGGACTTTGCAGAAATCTCATTTCCAAAGGATAATTTTCAAATTATATTTCTCAATAAAATGGAACTCGTCTGAATTCATTGATGGATTTATACCAATTATGTGTCTGCAATTTATGTGGATAATCTGTGGCTCGAGTAATATATTTGGACGCTTATCAAGGACTTTATTTTTTTCCCCTGCCTATGAAAGGGGCAAATGTGTAACCAATGCAGATTGTGCATTCCTCCATAATACAGAAATGACTTCTGTATGAAATATTTATGTATCACACCGTGGTTTGTTGTGCACCAGGCTAAGCTTTTGTTTCAATGTTATTTGCTAGCATTTGTCAACAGTGACTTTTTTTTATACTTTTTATGGTTAAGGTTATTTTTTAAGAATCAGAAATCTAAAATATAAATTTTAAAAAAAAGGACTTGTTTATTTGGAAACCACCAAATGGATGTTTCTGTCACTGGAGTAAAATGAAAGACTTAATTTTTTTTTATATATTTACATAAGTAATCATCATGAAGAGGATATTATCTATTACAAAACACAATTATTATCAGGACTTTCATTACGTTTAGTGTGATAATTTATAAGTGATAGTGATGTATTAAAAATGGCCTGTGCTGATTCTGGACTGAAATTATGGACACAAATCCTTTGAGAATTTTTTTTCTAACTGGACTTTCTATAAGCATAGGTCAAAGTGAGGACTGAAATGTAAAAAAAAATGCAGATATATACACCCAAAGAAGTAGAATTGTTATAAAAATGGACACTCAGAATTTAAATTAGTGTTCTGGGGATGATTTCATTCATGATAATGGACTGATAATTTAATTCTGACTGAATATGGAGTAATTTCAAGTTCATACATGGATGGTTTGCTTAGCGCTGTGGTATGATTATTGTTTGTTCTGCTTTAACTTTCGTTCTGTTCTATCCTTTTTTTTTTAAATCCAAATTATGGCACTTCATCAGTATTGCATCATGTTTACTTTGTTGCTTTCCATTTGACCAACATTTCCCATTCAGCTTTTGTTTTCCTACCAAATAACACCATCAGTATTCTTCACAGACACTACCATTTCATCCACGGTGACTCTTGTAGTCATTTTATCTATTAGATAAATATCATTTCAAAATGAAGATGCTTTTGTTATTTACATTCATGACATTCATTTTATTACAGCCTTTACTTGGGAACTGTAACTTGGACTTATAAACTGAAAATAATTTGCTCTTTTATAAATAATAGTTTCTTAAAGTACAAAAACTTGAAGTTATTTAAATCTTATCAAAATAAATGTTAACTAAGCTTTTATATTTATGCACTAAAACAAATTCCTAGTACAAGAAAATTGATTTGACATAATGTTAATACAAATCTGCAGAGCTAATATATATATTTTATACATATCATATATAATTATGGTATATTACATACTTTTTATTGCATAGTTATTAATTGATAAAATAATTTCTATTTAAGTGTAGAAGACCCATACATTTTTTGAAGTTATAGTTTCCTGGTACTAAATTTTTTTAAAATTTGGATTCCCAGGTCTAAATTACACTTTTTTTTTTGTCAATGGGAAAGTACAATTTATAACAAGAAGTACATTTATTTTTTTTTTTTAAAAAAAGGTCCCCTTCAGACCTTGTGGTCTATACATCTTTAAGAGCTATGAAAATTAGCTTAATTAAACAATATTTTTATTCTCAATCCCATGATACATTAGTATATAAAATGTGATTTGCCAGCTCAGCAGTTGTTTTTGTTAGTCCAAAACATATCAAATTAACTGACAGTCATATATTAAGAAAATTAATTTGAATAAATAAGGGACTATTTTTACTTATTAACTATTACAAGAGCCAAATAGATAAATACATTTTATAATAAATTTGAACTCTGTTTGGCTGCTACTCAAATAATTTTTTTCTTAAGAATTTAAAAAATGTGAGTCAACTCTTCAAATTCCACTTAGCTTGGTAAATCTTACATAATAAATGTTATCTTCTTTGTATCTGATACTGAAATGTTGACTCTTTTCATTTTTTTGTAAAAAACTTTTTAAAAAAAATTATTTTTATAAAAGCTAAAAATAAAGGTATTCTAAGGATTTTGTATACTGTTTAGCATGATGTTTCAAAACTCACTCCAAAGTTAGAATTTGCAAGTAAATATATTTTTTAAAACTTTTTCCACCATCAAAGAAATGGATTGCTTATACACTTCTGAGATTAAACTTTTTTTTTTTCAAGATATTTTATAGAGAAGAGCTTTGTTCTTTTTACAAATACAGTTTTATTTGTAAGGGTTCTACAATCATTCCAGATTTTGACTGACACTGACATTTTAACTTAATTATTTTTTCTGACTTTTTTTTTTTTATATTTCTCATTGGAAAATAAACAATGTGGATTTATGAAGGAAGCCATCTTAAAACATTTTTTTTTTAAGATTATGGAATCAAACTTGAATTAATAATTTATTTTTACTAAATTAGACGCCGCCATAGTAGAGATGAATTTTATGAAGGGCCAAGCCCAAGACCTAAGCGTAGCCGTGGTAACTACGATCGAGAACGTAAGCATTTTATTAGGTTTATCTTTTTAAAATATATGCATTTTTTGATACTGCCAAATTTTAGATTGCGAGTACATAGTTCCTAGACCATGCTGAAATTCCACCATTTGTGTGCTCCTGTTTAATAGCATTTTTAAACATTCATATGAAGAGAGCATCTGTGTGAAGCTTTCATTTTACACTAAAAAAATAAGATTCTTATTTAAGAAACTAACTGTTCTATATAGATAACTCCTTTTTTTTTCCTTTGGTTAAAGTGTGCTCATAAAAATAAATGGTGCTGAGACTAAGGTCGATTGTAACACGACATGAAGAAATGAAGATTACTAACTTTATTAAACACCTTATACCCCCTCCTAACAATCTGAAAGGAATAGAACTAAGTGACAGCACGTTGTCTGAACTAAGTATGTTAATCCCTTCTGAATTAATGTGGTCACTCTCTATATAGAATCTATAAACTCAATGTGATGAAGTAAACAAATTAAAGGGGTAGGGGTGTTTATCTTTTCTTCTGGAGATAGCTCCACACCGCAAGACAGACGTCTGGTCAATGTCTCATAGTTAGGAAAGACGCACAAACTAAAAAAATAAATGTAATCACTGAAGTATACTTTTGCTTATCAGGCCAATATCAGAAAATGGCCAGATTTTGAAAAGCAGCCTGATATCTGACTGGAACTTAAAAATATGTATTTCCAAACATTGCCTACTGAGTTGTTCATTCATCTGAATAAAATTAGTCTTCTTTCTTCTTCATCGTTCTCATTGTTATGTTCATATGACTAGACCAATACATGAGATGAACTGCGCAGTGGTTTCCAAATCAGGGAACTCTCCATTTAGTTTTCTTTCTATTGGGGTGATTTGGGGCCAATGTCTTACACAGGCCTCTTGGTAAAGAGAGCAGTTTTGGAGGACGTGGTCGGCATTCTCTGGTGATACTCCACATGGGCAGATTTCACTGGTTCCAATTTGGAGCTTCTGGTACATGTGTTGTCGCATTCTGTTGTGTCCAGTCCTGAGTCAAAAGATTAGATGTTGGTCTTGTCGGGATAGCTTATAGTAAGCGTTATCTTTCTTGTGATTTGGATGAGAGCTTGTCCATTTCTCATTTATTTTATTTACAATTAATTTCTTCTGGATAGAGTTCAGAGTTTATTTGTGAGTTAGTTCTCCCACTCTTGGCGAGTGTCAGCCTTCTCATTTCCTTCTAGTTGTATATGAGCTGGTATCCATTGAATAACAGTTTTTTTTGCTGTTGTTGTTGAGCTTTGTAAGTGCTGTTCTGAGGTTTTTAATATAAGAGGAAGCTTTGGAGGGTTGTTTTCGCATTGGTTAGAAAGACAATCTGACTGTGAGGGGAACTTTGATGATTTGCTAGCATGGTAGCAACTAGTGCTAGTGCTTCCCTTTCTGCTCTGTGACTGTCAGAGAGCTCTCCAGTTGCAATGGATTTTTCTAGTTTTCCTCCAACTGGCTATTCGATAAGTATTCCAGCTCCTCCATTTGTGGTGGCTTTATGGGATGAGCCATCCGTGTAAACTCTGATCCACTGATTGCTAGGGTAATTGGTATGTAGAAAACAGTTCACTATTTCCTTGAGCTCTGTTGGTCTGTAATCAGATTTTCTTTTTATGTTTTCAATATGGTCCCTTATAGTAGGAAGAGGGCTTTCGTCCCAGGGTGGAGATTCATTATAGTGTATCGAGGATTCCAGAGTAATTTTTTCAAGTTGGTGTTTCTTTTATAGGTTTAGAAATTCTTTTATGAAATTGGTCCTTTTGAGACGTTTTTTTGTGCCAGTTTTGTGGATTTTTGTTCTGAGTGGGTGCCTCTCCAAGGTTTCCAATTTAGTGAATTGGGAAAGGATTTTTCTTTCATCCAGAGAGATCAGGGCAGCGGTTTCCTCCATAGCTCTTATGTGTTGTTTTGATTGCTCCTGTCATTATCCTTAGACCAATATTTTGAACCTTGTCTATTTTTCTTAGGTTGGTTTGGGCTGCTGAGCCTCTCCAAAGTTTCCAATTTAGTGAATTGGGAAAGGATTTTTATTTCTCTTCTTTCATCCAGAGAGATCAGGGCAGCGGTTTCCTCCATAGCTCTTATGGGTGTTGTTTTGATTGCTCTCCTGTCATTATCCTTAGACCAATATTTTGAACCTTGTCTATTTTTCTTAGGTTGGTTTGAGCTGCTGAGCCTCATGCTGAGGCACCATATTCTAGTACAGGTCTTACATAACTGGTATAGGTCTTTTTCAGGATGTTGTGATTAGCTCCCCAATCTGTGCCAGCTAATATTTTCAAGAGGGATAGTCTCTGGATGCCTTTACTCTGTGTTTTATCTATTTGGTTTTTCCAGGTTAGTCTCAGGTCATAGGTGACTCCAAGATATGCAGGGCTGTTATTTTTTTCTAAATTAGTTACTAGGGCTATTAAATAAAGTTAATGCTAATGTTTGTCAGTCTCATAGAATTGTACTACCATACTATTAATTAGGTGGGTTATAGTTCTAAAGTTATACCCATCTAGCAGGTTACTTAAGAATTAACCTTATGATTGAAGATGTGTAATTATAATAATATCAATAAATTATCTGAACATCCATTAAAATTCATGTGTCTTTTTAACGCACAACAAATAACCAAATCTTAAACACACACACACACCTCCCAGCTCCCAACAGAAGTAAAAGCAACTTATTTGCAATGCTAAAAATTTGTATACTCAGGATGCAGATAATAGTTTTATTTATTTTTTATATTTGCTTAAAGTAGTTCAAAAAGCTTTTGAACCAGGTAACTCGCAATCTAAGATTTAACAGTTTTTTTTTGTTTATCTTGTGTATATATATATACAGGGCTTTTTTTGTGACTGTATATAGCGGTACGGCGTACCAGCACCTTTTGGAAAAATTATTACTTTTCTTGTATTTAAGCCTATGTATAATATTAATTTATAGTAGTTAAAAGTTAGGCAATCAACTACTGAGTACCGGCACCTAATCACTGAGTACCGGCACCTATTTTATTTTACAAAAAAAGCACTATGTATATATATATATATATTGTAATGAAATGATAACGACTAGAATACCAATAACATGGCTTTATTCGACAAAATTAGACTACAGTAAACAGTGAATGAAACCAGCACGTCTAGCATACCACTGATGCAGTCTATACACACACACACACTGGGCATGACCTTCAGTCACGCTGGACGCACGCAGAAAATCAACTCAGTTACACTACAATCACCCTGCCTAAAAGTTATAGGAACATAAACATGTAAATAATAGTGAAGGACAGCGATATAAGAGGCCTTAGTATCCCTACAGAATACTTACAGATTTACTCTATTGAAAAGCATTGTGTATAACTATAAACAAACACGTTATACACTATACAATTATCAGTCCCTAAGTGTCATTTTATGCGTACAAATATTAAGACCAGTTGTCTTGAATAATAATGTAATAAGTAATACAATACAAAAGTCTAACTAGAAAAGCTATGCACTATAAAATGATCAGTTCAAAGTGTGTCATATTAAGCCTACAATTACTGAGTTAGAACTTGTGATATGGAAAAATAATTAAATAAATGTTAGACCTTATAATTAGGTGTTACGTGCTTGTTCTTGGTCTTAGGTTATATCTACCAGGACCAATACTGCCGTCGCTTGAAGTTGGTGACATCGGCGGCTCTCTAACAGGAGACTCAGCCCTTGCTTTTATTTCTTCTTGATGTCCATTTTCCCCTTGTTGTACATATGTGTTAGGAGCAGCCATTGGTTCTATAGTCACATGGTCAGTAGGCACCTGCATCTGTGTTATAGGGTTTGTCTCCGGCTCAAAGTCTTCATGTTCCATATGTTGATACACCTCTGATTCTCCCTCTCTTGGAACGGGGGCCAAATGTTGCAATGACACTGTTTCTTCTCTTCCATCAGGAAGTCTTACAATGGTATACTGTGGGTTGCATGTGATTAAGTCCACAGCTATTGTACCATCGTCATATTTTGATGTACGGACTCCCTTTTTTAACAACACTTTTCCTGGTTGAGTTAACCATGTCGGGAGTGATTTGCCGAAGGTGGACCTGCGATTGAACTTGAATATTCTCTCGTGAGGTGTCTCGTTTGTAGCGGTACAGAGCAGAGAACGAAGAGAGTGCAGGGCTTGGTTTAACGCCTGCTCCCATTTGGAAACCGGGAGTCCTTGAGTTTTTAAGGCCAGAGTTATAGCTTTCCATAATGACCCGTTTAGCCTTTCTACTTGAGAGTTCCCTCTGGGATTATAAGGGGTCGTCCTGCTTGTGGCCACCCCTCTCTCGTGTAAAAATTCCTGCACCTCTCTTGACATGAATGAGGTACCTCTATCAGAGTGTACATAGTCATGCACTCCGAATAGTCCAAATAAATTATCTAGACATCCGATTACTGTTGAAGCCGACATATCAGAACAGGCGTATGCAAACGGGAATCTTGAAAATTCGTCAACTATAGTTAGCAGGTATGTGTTCCGAGATGTAGAAGGGAGCGGTCCTTTGAAGTCCATACTTAGTCTCTGGAAAGGTTGCATCGCCTTAATTAGAGTTCCATTAGAATTACTGAAATATCTGGGTTTTACTTCGGCACAGATTCTGCACTGGTTGACAACCAGCCTAACATCTTCACAAGAGAAAGGTAAGTTTTTCGCTCGCACTAAATGCCATAGTCTTGTTACTCCCGGATGACACAGAGAGTCATGGAGCAGTTTCAATTCATTTCGACTCATAGCTGACACACACCCGTTTCTAGAAAACGTATCAGCCGCTACATTGTGTTTGCCTGGTCTATACAAGACATCGTAGTGGAAACAGCTCAGTTCCAGTCTCCACCTTTGAATTTTCTCATTCTTTATTTTCCCTTTGCTCTGTTTGTCATACATGAAGGCCACAGAGCGTTGATCCGTGACAAGGGTAAAGCGATTTCCTACTAAGTAGTGGTGCCATTTCCTTAAAGATTCTACAATGGCATAAGCTTCTTTTTCTATAGCTGAGTGCCGCCTTTCACTTTTAGAGAGTGTTCTTGAAAAGAACGCCACGGGGCGGCCATCCTGGTTGAGGGTGGCAGCTATTGCAACATCCGAAGCGTCTGTTTCAACCGTCAGAGGTTGAGTATAGTCGATGGTGAAGATGGCAGCTTTCTCCAGCTCCCGCTTTAATTCGTTAAGGGCTGTCTTTACTGTTTCTGAAAGAGGGAACAACGTGTTATTTGCCAAAACATTTATTTTGTTAGAAAAATTTGGGATCCACTGTGAGTAGTACGCCAACATGCCCACGACCCGTTTTTGTGAGCGCATATCATGAGGGGGAGGAAGGTTTCTTAAAGCCTGGAATCTTTCGGGGTCTGGCTTGAGAAGGCCTTTAGAAATTTCGTATTCCAATAGGCAAACTTTGTCAGTGGCTATCGTACTTTTGTCTTCATTAAATGTGATCCCATACTTTCTAGAAGTATCTAGAAATCTTTGCATATTCTCATCGTGCGACTCTTGATCATGACCACATACCGTTACATTGTCCACATATGCAAAGGTGTCCTGCAACTTTTCATTCTCAATAATTTGATTTATTGTTCTCTGGAAGCATGCAACTCCGTTGGTAACACCGAAAGGGATGCGACAGAACTGGTAGAGTTTGCCACTTGCCTCAAATGCAGTAAACGGCCTTTCCTCAGTCTTGATTGGTATTTGATGGTAGGCACTTTTGAGGTCTAGAGTACTAAAAACGGAATAGTTGGATATCCGTTCTACCACTTCATCGATTCGGGGCATTGGGTATGCATCCAGTAAGGTGAAGCGATTTATTGTTTGACTGTAATCAATGACCATCCTTCTTTTGTTGTCACAAGCACCTGTGCTCTCCAGGGAGACTTTGAAGGTTCAATGATTTTGTCCGAGAGGAGTTTTCTAACTTCAGACTCAATAAATTTGTTATCACCTATTGAGTGCTTTCGGGACTTAGTAGCCACTGGTCTGCAGTCAGAAGTTAGATTACTGAATAGGCTCGGTGTTTTGACTCGTGCTGCTTTAAGACCACAGATGTGTAGAGGATTGCGTTTTCCTCCGTACGGTATGGTCAATTCCTTATGAAGACTTATAAAGTCTACACCAAGGATTACATCCGAGCACAATCCAGCAAGTAGAGAAAGTTTGACCTTTTTGTAGTGTTCTCCCTTGTACTGGACATCGGCAAATGTATGTCCTAATGTCTTTTCAGAAAGATGTGTAGTGGCCATGAATATTCTGTTTGTAGACGGACGTACTGGCCATTTATTTCTCTTGACGATGGCTTCTGATATGTAGCTTTCACAGCTGCCAGTGTCTATGAGAGCTTGCAACAGCAACCCGTTGACGTTCACTTGTGCCGTAGACTGTGTAAGCCCATAGAAATGCGTTGATGACAAGGTACATGGAGTTATCACACTGGTCAGTGATATTTTGCTGTCAGCTTTGTTGGCTGTTGTTTTACTTGATTTACAAACAGTTTGGAAGTGTCCCTTTTTACCGCACTGATGACATAATGCATTTCGAGCAGGGCATTCAGTCCTAGAGTGTCTCCTCCTACCACAAAAGTAGCATAGCGACTTAATGGCATTTAATTCCAGGTCTTCAATAGAAATGTATGTTTCTAGATGGGAGCTAGTTGGTGTTTTCATTGCCCCACAGGAGATTTCGTTCGTTGAATTGTAAGCCTGAGCATGCGTTGTCGCTGTTTCTAACACTCTAGCTTCGTCAAAAGCGCTTTGTAGAGTAAGAGATGTCTTTTCCAGTAACCGCTGTCTAATAGTGTTGGATGCCAGACCAGTTATGAAGGCGTCTCTAATGCAAATGTCTCTGTGCTGTTCAGCAGTTACTTCTTTAAAGTCACAGTCCCAGGCCAGGCTTCGCAACTTTAGCTTAAAGGACTCTACCGTTTGGCCCGGCTGCTGTTTACATGTAGCAACCAAATGTCTAGCAAAAATGTCATTCTTTACCTTAATATAAGTAGTCTTGAGTGTGTCTATGGCCATCGAATAGGACGATACATCACTGATGAGCATATAAACTGTAGCAGATACGTGATTCTTCAACTACTTTAGTTTAAAGTCTTCGTTAATATCCTTGATGGACGAAAGAAAATTCTGAAATGTGTCATACCAGTGAGTCCATTTTTCTGAGGCCAGAGGAGCATTAGGATCAATGTCCAACTCTTTCGGTCTGAGTAATTTATCCATTGTAGATTAAGGAATCCAACACTAATCCAGATACATAATTTTGTCGAATAAATTGTAATGAAATGATAACGACTAGAATACCAATAACATGGCTTTATTCGACAAAATTAGACTACAGTAAACAGTGAATGAAACCAGCACGTCCAGCATACCACTGATGCAGTCTATACACACACACACACTGGACATGAAACACACACACTGGGCATGACCTTCAGTCACGCTGGACGCACGCAGAAAATCAACTCTGTTACACTACATATATATAATTCTATAATTTCAAAATGCACAAAAATATTTAAAATTTCATTTTAAATAATAAAAATTATTTTTATTTCACAGCTTTCTATAAAGAAAGGCGAATGGACAGGTGTGTACTTTTTATATTATCATGGATCATATTTTGTCAATTTTAACACATCAATACAAAATTACTAATTAATTATTTTTATTTAATTCTTAAGGTCACCAAGGTATGCAGGAGTTAGAAGAGACACATTTATAAATGGGGTACGTTATATTGATGTTACCATTATTAATCTCTTTTTGGGATTTTTTTTTTTACTGTTAAAATATATACTTGTTTGTTGATCCATTTGGTCTTTTCTAAAGGATGCTGTTAATAGGTCCTTTGTTGTTTATTTTTGGAACCTCTATCTACAAATTCAATATTCCATGCTCAGGATTGATCCATAGTCTGATCATGATTCAAATGAAAAAAAAAAATTAACTTATTCATCATTTACATAAATGAGAAAACAATGAAAATGTTTCAAATACTATTTAGTTATTTTTGTTTCATTTCATTGTCATATGTACATCAGTGTTTGTCTGAGAGGTACTCCACAGTCTGCATTTTGTGGACTTCACACATCCTAACACATACTTTTGTTTTAATGAAGAACTAGAAGTGTGGTTTTTTTTTTTAAAGTTTGTTTAATAACCATAGTACTAAAATGATTCTGTTTCTATTTTATATCATATATTTTTTTTTATTATTGGCTTGCTCGAACTTTAAAGAAAGAGAGGCTCTTTTTTTTTTTATTTTAAAGAATTATATTAATCATGAAAAAGAAAATGAGTTTCTCATTAATTTATTACTCTCTACTTAATTATATTAAGTTTTCACAAATAGTTTTTATAGAACAAAATGAAAGAGAATAGATATACTTTTAGGCATTACTGATTTGTAACCCTGGACATTTTGTCTCTGAACTTACAATACATTGTTTTCAATTATTGTTTCCCAAATTTGTCAATGTAAAAAAAAAATTAACAAAAAAGTAACCTTTTTATATAAAACTTATTAAGTGAAATTCTAAACAAATGTCATTATTATATGAAATTCAAAACAAAGGTCATTAGATCAGTGATCACTGCTTTGTTTGCACTTGCTGTTTTGATGCTGGGACATTGTGACTCAGAACACATTTTAATAATAATTTTAAAAAACTATGATCATGTGATTAGAAGGAAGCAATGTGAATGTCTGATTTTAACAGAGAGAAGTTGGTTTTAGTAACAAAAAAAATATATTTTAACATTGAGAAAATCTAGTTGGAGCTTTTTAATAAGTGTTTAGAGAGAGGATGTACTATCTAGTGCAATCTAATTCAATCAGTATAGTCATTGTATTGCTGTGATGAATATACTTATAAATAGTGGAAACAAATTATGTATGTGTCTGTGAAATGAGCTCTTAGTCTAATGGAGCAGAGGGTGTGACAAAGTAGTTCCGGCTCTAATCTAATGTTAATCCTGGGATAGACTACAAATGCCTGCAGAATAAATTTCAGAGTTGACAAAAAGCAAGAAATGTTCCAGGTTTGTTAGCAGTGAGAGGAGGCAATCCTGAAGGATTAACATATGATGATTCATGAGCTGGAATTAGTTATGAAAAATAGATTCTCTCTTGTACAGCTCTTTGTAGAAGAAGAAAAAAACAATCTATGTAAACTACTTTAGTACAGCAAAATCCAAACTCTTTTAAGCTTTTCCTAAAAAAATATGTGTATGTGAAAGTGTTACAGGGAGATAAAATACTGATCATACATTTTAATTTTTGCTATGATGATAGTTGCCCTAGCCAGTGAAGAATTTAAATTAGCTGTAGAAGCAAGAAAATTAAATAAAGTAAAATAATAATAACTACCAATTTAGTTGAAATATAGCATTAAACTTGGCTCATTGCAGCCATCAATCTTTAAAGTAAAATCTGACAAATTATTTTGCGGCTAGCCAGCTGATTTAAATGTAAACATCTTGTTTTAGTCATTTCTTTTGAATTTGACAAAAAATTTGGTTTGATATTCCAGTTTTTTTGTTGTTTTTTTTTTTATATTGTAAGTAAATGAAATGTACTTATAGTTAATTTGGATTTTTTTTTAAATTTAAGCATTTTATTTTTCAATGTCTTTTACCAATATTATCAAGTTGTTATTCATTTATTTATCTGTTTTCAACTTTAGTATTTCAGTGAAAATGTATTACCAGAGAAAAAAAAGGTTTGGATATTTTTTTTTACTTTATGAGTAATTCAGTAACTTTAGCACTAATTACTGATTTTGCTTTAATAGGGCACATTTTAATTTCATTTATCCCAAAATAAATATATTTTAGCTTATTGCTGGATATCCGCAAAATTTTGTGTCAGTGCTGGCCTGTTCAATGACAAGATATGCTTGTCTAATATTTTATAAACCCATTGGGTCTTCTAGATTTTGATGTGATCATTTATTGCATAAATGGCTCTGCCACAGTTGTGTTGATGCTGTATTTTGTTTTGTTTTAGTCCTACTCAGACTACATGAGAGAATTCAACCAAAGACCACCTCCACCTCATCCAATGGCTCCATTTGGACCAGTAAGTAGAGGCTGGTTCACTCAAGTTTGTTCAGTTATTGTCTTTTGCAATTCATTTTGCATGTGTTGGGTCTTTCTCCTTACTAGCTTTGGCTGATGTTTGCACTGTCAGTTAAAATATGAAACAATACACCCTCAGGTCTTTTAGAATTTAGTCCAAGTGCTTTTTTATTTAGAAGTTAGTTTTATTGATTACCAAAAATACAACTCCTAGTTAACACTCTTTGTTCATCCTTCTATTGAATAAAAAGTATCAAGCTTAGTGTATCTAAAAATAATACTAAACTTTATGCTTATAAATGTAATGCTAATTTAAGTTTGTGACCTGAAAGTAATGATACATCTTCTTGTCAATAATGTTCTGCCTTTTAGCTTTATTTCACCCTTTTTGTTTTTATGTTGTACTTTGATGATAAAGCAGCACTGTAAAACATGAGCTTTACTTTTGACAAACATTGTGTGTCTTTTATGTGTAGGCCTCTATTGATTTACTTAACATGCCACTTTAATATAACTGAATTGAACTCAAAACAAATGTTTTGTCACCTTTTGTTAAAGTACTCAACTACAACCAGTTTAGGTACTATTTATATAGAATATTTCATGGTTCCATAGCTTTTGTTTAAATAGGTGAGACATTCAAGATTATTTCTAAATCTCTTTTGTTTTGTTTATCAGCCTCCAGGCTTCTTTGATCAGGCAAGTTTCACTCCTCACTTTGAAAGACCCCCAAGAAGTGGTTTTCCATTGGGTCCAACTGACTTTGGAGCATCTAGATCGGGAGAATCTAGCAGTAAAAGATCTGTAAGTAGCTCTGTTGCTGTTTTTTTTTTTTTTTTTTATTATCTCAATATTTTCTGAGTCATTCCTTATGCAACAGTTAAACATTTTGACTCAACTCTTTAATATTTTTTTTTATGTTATAAATATGTTGTTAAAATTATCTGTTAAAAATACTTTTTAGTAAAAGAAAAGAAAAAGTAAATGTGTGCACAATTTTTTGGGTTGTTATTATTGCTTATATTTCACTCTCTTGACACATCATTTTCCACATTATTTTGTTTTTATCCAGGACAGATCCCTGTCTTGAGACTAGTTGTTGTTTTTTTTCCCAAGATTTAAAGTTTCAATTAATAAATAAACAAAAAAAAAAGCCAGAAAAAAAGGAAAGAAGATTCAACTAGAATAAAACTATTTAATCAGGAAAAGTGTGTGCTGAAGCCTGGCATACATTCTTTATATTTATTTCATTCATTTGTTTTGCAGTATGAAAGAGATGTTGATGAATTTCTTCGGCGTACAACTCATGGTCTCAAATTGAAAAGTCGTGATGACAGAAGAAGTGATAGGGACCATGACAGAGGGCGGGACAGAGATCGTGGAAGGGACCATGACAGAGATAGGGATCATCGCAGTGATAGAGATTATGACAGACGAGAACAGACTAGAGACAGAGATCGTGATCGTTCAAGCAGGCATCACAGAGACAGGCGATGAATGAGGATTTGGATAAATAGTATTAGTCTGTTGTATTGAGGTTGTAAAAGTGAGAACATAAAGATGAAGGATTTAGTTTTAAATTGTGAGAACCAGTGAAAATGTGAGGTTTGACATTGTTTTGCCTTGTGCTGAGTACTTGAAGGTCAAATGTGGATGTAGCTGTTAGACAATTTGTTTAGACTTAGGCAATGGATGTTGATGTTATTACTTTGAATTCTTATCTCCATTCACTATAAAATAAAGTTTCCTCTTTCAGACCTTGCAATCTATGGGGCAGATGATGTTAAGTTCATCTATTTCTATGACCAACGGTTCATGTGCAGGGTTTCATGTGGCCAGCACAACGACCATCCACCTTTACTTTCCCCAACTAAAGTCAGGTACCCATTAGAGCTGGGTGGACTCATGGACGCCCTAAAAATCAGAAATTCAAAATCTCAGCCTTCACCGAGATTTGAACCCAGGACCCCAGGTTCGGAAGCCAAGCGCTTAACCACTCAACCACCGCAGCCGCTCCACCCCTCATTCACTATAATCATTTTTTATTTTACACCTTCATTTTGTTGGTATTATCTCTTATTGGAACCAATGTCATCACATTTTATATCTTACATTTCAAAAGGTCATAATTTGTTGATATGTTCAGTGACAGCTGTTGTTTTTTTTTTAGCTGTCTGCTTTGTAATTTGTTGTTCATAGTTTCACAAGAGACTTGGATGCTTAGTAACAATAGCTTTATTTTTAATTGTTGCCTGCATTAGTCCTTGAAAATATTTTATTAGTTACTAAGTTTGTGATGAATCTGTAGTCTTATAATTTGTACTAAAGTTGAGTTAGTGTATATCAAAATTCAAAGGAATGTCTATGTATTGTTGAGGGTAAAAACAGTAATCTCTAGATACAAAATTTGGACTGTAACGAAGTGGTGAAACCTTTTCAGAAACTTGTTACAAAAAAACAGTTGTCATTTTTTTTTTATAGTTTTAATAAATACTTCATATGTTACAGTGTACACTTATAAAAGAACAACTATTTTACCTCTTTTTTTTTATGTATAGAGCTGTTTGTGTTCAATAGCTTGAAAGTTGTGTGTGTGTATGTAAATGTTCACCATGAAAATATGGCTCTTTTTGTGTTCTCTCCAATGGCATCTAGCTGTAAGATATTGAATGTTTCATTATATCATGTATAGAATCTTATTTGATGACACTAATGTATGTACAGCATTCTTTTAGTTCTTATACTTGTTGATGAAATAAGTTTGGTTCATGTAGAAGTATTGATAAATAAATGTAAGATTCATTGGTTACAATCATGTGTTTTGGTATTCTATATGTGGACTACCTGTATACTGCTGTTTTTAAATATTAGCACTGTACATTTTCTTGGTGGAATTAGTTTTGAATAACTCATCTATTTATTAATTCACTATCTGAATGGACCTTTAAATTAAGTAAAGATTGCAAATGTTAAATGTGAAGCTATCACATAATCAGCACGACAAATGACACTACAGAATCATTCTAAACTTGTCCAGACCTAATTACATCCCTACAACAAAGAGAGGTGTGGTCTGAAGAGGCTGTGGACATTTTTATTCAAGTTACCTATATGTTAAGATACAAGTGAAAAGTGTAATGCGGCATGTGAAATAGTTGAAGATAAGATGTAAAAATGTATTTAACTTTGGTTAGGCCAATAATAGAATATGCATCCTCTGTTTGGGACCCTAAAACTCAAGAAAACATTAAGAAACTGGATAAGACACAAAATAGAGCAGTGAGATTCATAACAAATGAATATTCACATTTGACTAGAGTAACACCTTTAGTAAAACCATTAAAATTAGAAAGCCTTCAGGATAGAAGACTTAAAAGTAAAGTAGCAATTATACATAAAAAACTGAACAATAATCTTCAAATACAAAAACAAAATTTAATAAAATACTCAGAAAGACACAAAGATAAAGGCACATTTATCGTTCCATATGCTAGGACAAATTTGTACAAGTGCTCCTTCCCTAGTGTTATTAGAGCATGGAATGGGTTGCCTGAGCTAGCCAGGAAAACCAGTAAGTCATTGGTTAATATGCATGACTAAATGCATGAAGCGTAGGACGTAATCATCTTCTTTTTTGAAGTAACGTCTGTATTATTTAAGTGAAGATTTAAAACATCTAGATTCTATATTCGAATCGGGGAAACAATAGATACATAATATTTACATGACAGTTAGCCTCAAATATTAATAACTTGAGGTTCTGCTTCATTACGATGGACGAAAGAACCGAGGTCAATATTACTGTAAACTATTTCATTCTAATATAAATAAATACTAAGAGGTAGTGATGTTTCTGGTGAGTTATGTACGTGATTCCAGGGGCCAGATAGTTGTGATGACTTGTGGAAGGCCTATCTACATTCATATGCAATACTAGGACAGAGCTGCAAATAGGAAAAAGAAAATATATGGATTTGTTGGGATTTTTAAAATTAAAACTGCACCCCCTTTTCCCGAGGCCCTACAAGTTCTTAGTGTAATAGTAAAACTAGTAAATACTCTTCTACACAATCTGAATACTCATGAGAATTACTACATGAAGTAAGATGACTTATAGCCTACGCCTTCGAGCGAGTTTGGAAGCTGATAATCGAAATAGTGTCTTTCTTCCATGTGAAATAAATGGTATGCGGAGTGTGAACTAGTTGAAGATAAGATGTAAAAATGTATTGAAAAAACAAACCAAACCTTTTTCTATTGCCAACCATGGAACTATACTGTGCCAACCAGTTAGTGAAAAATGGCTATGCATTTGACGAGGTTAAATTCATACAGACAACTTCGGATTTATAACTTCAACCGAATCATCTCAAACAGTTGATTTTTTAAATGTTACAGGGGCTTGTCGAAATCTAGTCTTACACATTCAATACCTCATGCTCAGAGAATTTATGCAATGTTCGAATCTTCATGTATTTGTCTGCTGCTTTTTATTTAAATAGTTAAACTTAGAAAAAGAAATAGATTTACGGATGAACATGTCAGTTCACTCTTAAGAATAACTACGTTCTAATGAAGACTCAATCTGAACTAAATTTTGACGAACTTGAAAATCTCGAAGCATTTAGACGTCCCCAGCAGTCCCGTTATAATTGACATGATTTTCTCCATCCGCAAAACTTCAGGAAAAGAGCAGAGAACAAAGGATACCTTAATACATCGCGTTCATTGACCTGACTAAGGCCTTCGATGTAATCAGCAGAGATTGCCTCTTTAAAATTTTACAGATAATAGGCTGTCCACCCAAGCTGCTAAATGTAATTGTCTCCTTTCACCAGAAATATGATGGGTACAGTGCAGTTTAACTGTGCCAGCTTTGAAAGTTTCAGTATAAACAGCGGAGTTAAATTAGGATGTGGCCTGGCCCTAACCCTCTTTGGAATACTATTTTCACTGCTAATCCACAACGCGTTTGACTAATCCACCGAAGGTATCTTACATTCCAGATTTGATGGCAAACTCCTAAATATTGCCAGACTGAGGGCCAAAACTAAAATCAGAACCACCCTCGTAAGAGATATGCTATTCGCAGACGATGCAGCGGTAGTGGCACACTCACAAGAGGAGCTTCAGTCACTAATGTCCCGCTTCTCTTAGGCCTGTAAAGAGAATGGTTTAACAATTAGCACGAAGAAAACAAATGTTATGGGACCACTTGCTACAGCACCACCCTCCATCCTCGTAGACGATAACAAGCTGGATGTCGTTAATGAATTCTGCTATCTGGGATCCACAATTCAAGATGACCTGTCTCTAGAAGAGGAGATAAAAAAAAAAGCATAGGGAAGGCCGCATAGACCTTCGCTAGACTCAGGTCAAGAGTTTGGGAAAACCAAAAGCTCACTACAGCGACCAAAATGGAAGTCTACAAAGCATGCGTTGTGAGTACGCTACTGTATGACTGTGAGTCGTGGATCACCTTCGCAAAGCTAGAGAGAAAACTAAACTCATTCCATTTGAGATGTCTGCCAAGGATCTTGAAAATCACATGGAATGAAAAAGTGTGCAATACTGAGATCCTTGCGCGAACATGCATCTTTACAGTCCTCAGACAACGCTGCCTGCGCTGGCTTGGACAAGTTTGCCGGATGGTGGACAATCGCATCCCAAAAGTCATTCTCTACGGATAACTCGCAACTGGTTCAAGAAAAACTTATCGCCCTCACCTCCGTTACATGAATGTAATAAAACAGTTCCTCAAATCAGTGAACATCGATAAATAGCCCTAGACCGCACTAGTGACCAATAAGAAAGCTATGGACAGCGAAAAAACATGGGCCTCAGCGCTGGAAGAAAAGCGTACCATGCGAAAAATGGCCAGCTCCTCTACCCCCAAAGCGAAAGCCACTTTAACCTGCGATATTTGTGGACGGGAGTGTCTCTCTAAAATAGGGCTTCACCGCCACATGAAAAAAAAAAAGTGTTCGAGATGAACCATAGTCGCTCTACGACTGAAGGAGGCGAACAAAAAAAAAAAAAACTGAGACAAAATGTCTTAATTTTTTATTAAAAAAAAGAAAAAGAATGCCATTCCAAAATTTGTATTCTAGGTTTATGGCCGGCTCCTAATATTTTTTTGCCCTAGGGTTACACATTTATTTCTCAACCTGGATAGTAGGCAAGTGACAGGCCAAAGTTTAGTGGTCTTTGAGAAGCTTACTACTTGTATACGCCTTGGTTTATCAACCTAGGTTTAGGGTTTGTGTGTTTCTTTAGATAGTTTAATCACGTTCCATGGTTTAATGTTTGATATTGAGATATATTCATTTCAAAAGAAAAAGAATTCAGGACAGACACTATTACAGTCTTGTTAAAGAAATGGAGAGGAACTACTTTCACGTATTAAGAAATATCTTATCTTATAAAATCTTGTATTACGGGCCATACTTCAATTTCAGGAGACTCTTTCGAGGTATGCTCCCTAGCCCATTGGGATGCGGGCACACCGGGCCAGTCCGCCCCTGAGTTTAGGTGATAGCAACGCGCTTTGAAGGGCATAGCCGCCATAGCCTACATACAAATAAATAGTTAAAGTACCGGAAATGGTACTCTATATGTATACTTGGGCCTATGGGTTTAAACAAAATGTAGTTAGGTTTACTGACTCAAAGCTAAGCAATGTAGGATAACAGGCAACGGTCGTTGACCATTACTTATCTGAAGCTATCATACTGACATTAATCACACTAATGATAACATTGTTTTTATCAAACAAAAGTGAAAGTGTTACAATCAGTTCTATTTTTAGACATAAAAAAAAACAGTTGTTATATGATAAAAGATTACAAGCAGATTTGATTGAAGTAGTGGCCCTTTCCTTTGGTGGGTGCTACCGTCACTTTCATTTTGTTTTCTTCTTTGCTGTGGAAAAACAACGATCCGATTTCTTTCTTTCTCTCTCTTTCCTATTCATTCACCCTTCTCTCTCTTTCCTATTCATTCACTCTTCTCTCTCTTTCCTATTCATTCACCCTTCTCTCTCTTTCCTATTCATTCACCCTTCTCTCTCTTTCCTATTCATTCACCCTTCTCTCTCTTTCCTATTCATTCACCCTTCTCTCTCTTTCCTATTCATTCACCCTTCTCTCTCTTTCCTATTCATTCACCCTTCTCTCTCTTTCCTAGTGCTTTTATCTCCGCAGACCCAAACTTCCTCTTAAATCTCCTCCTCACGACCCGTATTTCTTCTCCTCATTTCTCTCTATACATCTCCAATCTCTTTGCCCCCCTCTCTCCCTCTCTTAAAAACTCACTCCTTTAAATCTTTTTATTGAAGTTTTCATTTTGAGCTCTAGTGTTCAACATTGCAATTCACGGGTACATCTGGTCAGAGCTTTACGCCAACCTTAGAACTATGGCCAAACATTGAAACTTAAAATCTAACAATCTGTTTAAAGATTCTCTGAGATGTGTCATGCTCCAAAGTATTGAGTCATTTTCCAAGAACGTTTCGTCAGAACGGCTACCACAAAATAGAATGGTACAAAACAGATCCAACCCCCTGGAGACGTTTTCACACTAATTTTTCGATTATAAACATTTTCAAAGACACTGTATTAACAGATCCCTGTTGCCAACTATGTAATACAAACTACAGGCGAAAGAACTACCAATAAATCAAATTTTACAGCGCTAAGAAGTGCACAGAAATGATCATAAACCTTCTAAAATGCACAGCTTGTCAACATTAGAATATGCATCCTCTGTTTGGGACCCCTCAACTCAAGAAAACATTAAGAAACTGGATAAGACACAAAATAGAGCAGTGAGATTCGTAACAAACGAATATCCACATTTGACTAGAGCAGGGGTTCTCAACCTGTGGATCGCGACCCCCTTGGGGGTCGATTGACCATTTGCCAGGGTTCGCCTAAGACCATCGAAAATATGGATTGTTATTGTCTACGCTTCTATTGCTGTGTGTGGGTGGTGGTGGGGGGGGGGGGGTCGTGGCAGAGTGGGGGATTGTAAAAAGGGGTCGCCGAACATAAAAGGTTGAGAACCGCTGGACTAGAGTAACACATTTAGTAAAATCACTAAATTTAGAAAGCCTCCAAGATAGAAGACTTAAAAGTAAAGTAGCAATTATACATAAAACATTTAACCATAATAATAATAAAATACTCAGAAAGACACAAAGATAAAGACACATTCCTCGTTCCATATGCTAAGACAAATTTGTACAAAAGCTCCTTCTTCCCTATTAGAGCATGGAATGGGTTGCCTGAGCTAGCCAGGAGAACCAGTGACTTGGCGGAGTTTCTGTCTCTGTGGTTAATATGCATGACTAAATGCATGACGCGTGTAATCATCTTCTTTTTTTGAAGTAACTTCTGTATCATATAAGAAGATAAGATTTTCTAAATTATTCACACTGGTGGATCAATCAACTAACTAGATCTAGCTATTACTAGTATTAGGGAAAGAGCCTAAGTCTATGCGCTTCCTGGAGGCGCGGTAAAGCATTTGGTTTCCGAACTGAGGTCTCGGGTTCGACTCCTGGTGAAGACTGGTATTTTCAATTTTGTGATCTTTGGGTGCCCCTGAGTCCACCCAGCTCTAATGGGTACCTGACATTGATTGGGGAAAAGTGAAGGCGGCTGGTCGTTGTGCTGACCCCATGACAACCACGTTAACCGTGGGCCACAGAAAAAGATGACCTTTAAACCATCTGCCCTATAGATCGCAATTTCTGAAAGGGGAACTACTACTACCATGTGCTTCCATTTAGGCCTATCTTTAACAACTTTTCCAATCGTTAAAAAGTCCTATGATATACTGTTCTTTTAAACAAAAGTCAAATATTACTTAATTCTCTGACTTAATTACTTATATATTTATCTATCTTGTTCGCCCTAAGCCTTCTAACAAAGGCTAATTCGCACAACGGTCTTCTTTGGCGTATAAAGTGCTTATAAGTACATTAAAAGGATTTCACCATTAATTGGTGGTAGAAAAGCTCTAGAGGTTTCATTATAGGCCTACAGTCTATAAAGATTTTTTAAAAAATATGTTTAAAATCTAGTCGAGGAGTTAAAATAATGTATCATTAGCCTTAATTAGGCCTCTAGAGCCAAGTGACAACTTGGAAGACGACCAACGTGACGTTCTTCAACGCTGTATTATTATTTTTTGGACTTCACACCGCAAAACTCGAGTAGGCCTACTGTGACACACAAAATGAGAAAGGAAATGGTAGCCTATATTAATTAGCCGTATTTAAATGTTTAGACCGTACTTCTAGTAATTATTTTAACCTGGATCTAGTTTGAAAACGAAGACCTTGTCATCAACGATATTTAGGTCAGTTCAGAGTACAAAGTACAATTGAGTTTAACCCTCGAATAATATTAACTCTGCACTTATCATAGTAGGTAGATATTTAAAAAAAAAAAGCATAACAAAAAGGGAAAGTGTTATGCAGATAGTGTTATGTAGATAAAATGTCATATCGTTATCTCCAACACACTGCAATCTCTACTCGGGACCAGTAAGCAGGTTCTTTTTACCTTTAGCATTGACCTGCCTCGAGCTGGGAAACGGACTTACATTAGAGTCTCTAATCTCTATGTGTGATGGTTGGCTAATGTGGTATGCGCTTCGAATCGTTAACACTATTACCCTGGGATCAAATACTTCCCTCTTTCACCCCTACACCTGATGGTGTTTGTTTCTTTCTGAAAGAAAAAGTGCAAGAAAATAATGCGTGGTGATTGATTGCCTGTGATTTCGAAGATTTGGCATGAGTGCAGTATTTCATGTTCCACGCAATACCAGTTGCGACCTGCATATTTTGCCACATTTGCCGTCAACCGGGGGTCTAATTAAAGTTTCTTTTTCCTCGTTTGCGCATGTCTTCGGCTACGGATTTTCATTGTTCAATCAAGCAAACAAAAAACATGGATTTGAAGACATAAGAGGTCAATTTATTTGGGGAGGGAGTTCTAATTCTGATCAATGGTTCACCCAAGTGCAATAAGGTCACCACAATGACCCTTACTTCCCCCCCAACTAATAATAGTCTACATTATCTCGAAGAACAGTATGCAAGGCGAATTTAAATAATTAGGCTTACTAAATAATGTCACTCATTACATTAGACCTTCAATATCATCAGACCTGGGCAAGTGCTAAGCTTATCGTCAGACCTGGGCAAGTGCTAAGCTCCTCATCAGACCTGGGCAAGTTATAAGCTCCTCATCAGATCTGGACATGTGTTAAGCTCCTGATCAGAGCTGGGCAAATGTTTGCTCCTCATCAGATCTGGGCAAGTAGTCTGCTCCTCATCAGATCCGGGCCATTGGTCTGCTTCTCATCAGATCCGGGCCATTGGTCTGCTCTTCTTTTTCTTTGTCAGGACTTGAAAGTAGAAATGTTCAACTCTTTCGTTTAGATAGACATGTCTTCCCTATTTCTGGTATCCTGCTTTGTTTTAAACCCACGTTGGTCCTGATGATCATTACTTTTACACATTCGTAGGCCTATTAATTATTTTGGAATTAACTGTAACCAGCGCCAAAATCAATATTAGGTTTTAAATAATGTTGTGTTATTAAACGAGACAACTCGTTCGAAACAGTAGCATGACTTTTGCTTATATTACTTAAACACGTGCCAATCTGAATGTCAGACGTGATCGTCATCGAGGATGGACAGAAAAACATAAAACATGAAACAATTCCTGCTCCAGTCATCTTATGGTCATTGTCTTCAATCTTGCCAACTAACATTATATTTGGATAAAAGCATTGAGTATTTGCCTAACCATAAAGTGCCATAACGTAAACTTGAGTGCCAGAGAGAGGGGCGCTATAGCCATATTTATAACTATGCTATTATTATACTCACGCGCGCACACACACACATAAATACATATATGCATACATACATACATATATATATATATATATATATATATAATTATATTTAGGTCTCTATAAAATAGGGCCATTAACTGCTTTGTTGTTATATCTTCACAAACAGATTTGAAATTATTGTTGGTAATCACTTTTATATAGATCTAGAGCAGTGATGCCCAAACTACGGCCCGCGGGCCAGATCCGGCCCGCGACGTGCTTCCATCCGGCCCGCCTAAACCTCGGCACAAAGTGAAGAAATTTTTTTAAAAGGTTGAAAAATGTATTTTTCTACGTTAGGACATACACTTTTTCTTGGATGGATTTCATTCTAATCTACGGCATTCTTAAGTTATATTATTATTTTTTTTAATGAACACGACGTTTATTTTCTGGTGACAAGTGTTCACAGTTGTTTTAGGTTCTTGGATAATTCCGCTGCTGTCTAGAGCTAGTCGTGTATATGTTGTGTGTAACACAGGGCATCAATTCTGCATCATTTTTTTGGTAAAGGTCTTTTGATATCAAAGTGAATGGTAGTACCATTTAATATAATATTTGAGCGTAAATGAAATGAGAGAGCCATAGGAACGAAATGAATGTAGAAACTTCCGGGAAAAAAGTGAAGACATCTTTGCTTTTGTTTAACATATGCCAACAAGATTCAGAAATGTTACTGTTTTTAAAACTTATAACAAAAAGTCATTTGCAAATCAAAACATAAAAAAAAATATGGCGGCATTGTTGGTTATAACCGCCAAGAAAAAGATCGCTAAGCTACGCGCTAGTTGAATGAGTAAAGTGACTGACGAGACAAAAGAGACAAGAAATGAGTCCACGGTAAGGGCAAGTTACAGAGCTGCTCAAATTATGAGACATGATGCGTAAAAAAGTGCTTTCTAGCAGTAGTAAAAGAATTAGTCCTGGGTAAAAAAAAAAGCAGTTAACGCATTGCAAAACTAAATGACAGAGCAGCAGATTTTGAAATGTTTTCTATTGCCACTGAGAATCACTACGATAGATCTGCAACTAGAATTGATTGACTTACAAAGCCAGACATCCCTGTTTGAGAAAGTTAGAGTGGTGCAGACAGTTCATTTCTTCGCCTGATGAAACTTTTCAAATTACCGAAATGAAGTGTTAAGGACGATCACAATGTTTACAAGCACTTCATTGAGCAGACAAACCTTTCAGTAATAAAACGGATGAGACCGATCTTACGTAATCGCCCTACGTGTGTAAGTTGGCCAAGTAGTGCTACAGGTTTCTAATAAAACTGTTTAAAATGGACTTATTCTCTATTTCATTTTTTCATCTATTCAACGATGTGGCCCGCGACATGAGTGTCGGAAATGAAAATGGCCCGCCGGGCGAATAAGGTTGGGCATCACTGATCTAGAGCATCTTGATACAGATATCACATCCAAATAAAATTCATGAAAAAATAACACCAACTTATGTCGGTTATATTAAATACCTGTAAACACCGAGAGCGACCTTCTTGAGAGATATGGGCGGACATGTCAAACATGTTTACCCACTGATTTGGTTCAAAAAAAGGACATGCTCAATATAGATCTATTAGCTGCGGATTTGGACGATATGAATTGAACAGTAATGGAAAATACGTGTTTTTTCCCAACTTGATCAGTGACGGAGTGTGGGCTAAAAGAAAGTTGTGAAAGTGGATTGTGAAGAGATATTCTAACAAGAAAATGGTTGAGTTAGGAAAGTGAAGTAAATCATGGGCTTAGTCAGGATGGGGTTTTGGGGTTCACCCCCCCCCGAAATTAAATCCCCCCCTCCCCCACGGGAGGGGGGGGGGGAGACGAACTTTAGTGACTGATTTTTTGCTTTGATTTTGTTTATTTTAGGTGAGATTTTAATACTAAGCCATCACTTGCCCCAGCGCAGCCAAGGGGGTTTTGATTTTAAAACCCCTACCAGGGGTGTTTTGAGTTTAAAACCCCCTAACAGAGGGTTTTGAGTTTAAAACCCCTACCGGGGGTTTTGAGTTTAAAAACCCTTACCAGGGGTTTTTGCAGTTAAATCCCCCTCTTTTACAAAACAAAACAAAAAAATGTAAACGATAATCCCAAAATTCCAAGAGCACAGTTAAGGAAGGTTTTGATTTTAAAACCCCCTAAAAATTTACGATAACCGCCTAACTGGGAGTCGACTCCTTAGTAAGATTGTGACAGAACGTCGCATGAAGTTTGTGGGACATGTTCTCCTACAAAATGAATTACGCATAATAAGAAATGGGATGACATCCTAGTACAACTTGTCGCCACACATTCATGGAGGTCCTCAGAGCAGGTGGGAAGAGGATTGAGACATTACCAGTGACAGATTTTTGTGGAAACAGCTTGACGGCAAATGCACCGAACGGCGCGGGAGGGTCTAAGTCAGTAAGAATAGCACACTAGGTTTTTGAAATAAGACTTTTTAATAGTAGGAAAATGCACTGTAGATACCTCTGAATATGCATTTTGTTGGCATTCAATACCAGAAATAGTGCTCTTGGCGTCGGGGCTCCGCCCCTTGCTAGCAAATGGCTGGGAGTCAACAATTTTTCCACTAACTACAAGAAGAACCTATTCTAGGGCACAATAAACGTGTTCCAAAAGAATGAAGGGTCAGAATGTAATAAAGATTATGTACACACACACACACATACATACATACAAATATTTTTTTTCGCGGGGCCCCCTCCACCAGAAAAAAATTCTGGCAACGCCCATGAAGTAAATAAAGGGTTTTACTGTTGAAAAGTAGTAGACTAATATAGGCCTAATATTCAACAGCACCTTATTCATAATAAATGAAATTCCTTATTAGAACTGTTATCCGAGTTCCTATCTATTAAATAAAACTGTGTTTGTTTCTTTAATAAATGTTCCACTACACTGTGGCGACATGCAATTTGTGCTTTCGTTATTCATTATTACAAGACACCGATAGCAAAGACAAACAGACACAAACACTCTTTTGTTCCCCTGGCAATCAAATCATTAAATAAGAACAATCTGGTATAAACTTTGTCACATGTAAATTATGAGTGAGTCTGGTGTGAATGTAGAAACCTGTCCCTGTTAGGGCAAGAGGGAGCCACCAAGAGGCGATTAACACCTGCCATTCTTCAAAATTTGGCATCCATAACCATAAAATCCTACCCATCAGATGCCATTTTCTGTTATACCGATGGGTCGGTAATGAGGGACCCCGACAGATCGGGGTATGGGGCCCTTATCGTCTACCCCGACCGGACTGAACCAGATAGGCTCTCTGGTCCATGCGGCTACGCTGCATGCTCCATGGATGCCGAACTTACAGGGATAACTAGGGCGTTCGAGGCCATTAGGGCCCGAATGCTCCAACGCGAGACTAGCGCCACTACGGTAGTGTTGGTCACTGACTCTCGCTCCAGTCTCCAAGTTATGGGTGGCGGCGGGGGAGGGTCGCCCGTAATAGAAGAGGCAATCGGCGCCGCAGATAACATCCGCCGAGCTATTGGAGCTGTCGTTTTTATGCAGTGGCCGCCTTAACATTGCGGCGTGAGGGGCAATGAAACGGCAGACGCCCTCGCAAGGGAGGGTGCAATGGCAGCCACACACCTCGAAGCACCAAGCACGTACTTACAAGCAACGGCACAAATCCGAGCACTCATTCATGAGAAGTGGTTAAAGTCCTGGGAGGAATCCGACAGAGCACGTGGTGTCTGGCAGCGCATGCGTCACCCAGATCGCGACGATCCATGGTGGCGACTGAGGAGGTCAGAGCAGTCAATAGTTGCGCAGTGTAGGACGGAACATTGTCCTATTGGGGCATACTTTGCCCGGTTCCGCACTAACTTTGACTCCCGATGCCGTCACTGTGGAGAGAGCGTCGAAACAGTGTCGCATGTCTTGTACGAGTGTCCCCAGCTCCGCGAGCTAAGGGGGGACTTGCCTGTGCAGTCACTCGACTTGTATGGTAGCTATGAGGCACTACGCCGGACGGCTAAGTTTCTTGCCAGAGAACTACGGGAGGACTAATCCTTCCTGCTCTGATTTTTCAATAGAAGTTCATCTCAGGTGTGAATGTACACTTTGGTTTCTTATAGTTATAATGTTTTTTGTTTGGTGTAATGCACAAATTGTAAGACAAATTTCCTTACGGATAATAAAGATTATTATTATTATTATTATTATTATTTTATTTTAAATTATAAAATTTTTGTTCTTTTGACATGTTCACTTAATTATATGTTAAGAGCACCGTCAAGACCTCCATTTCTGCGTCTGGTAGCTCTTATGTCGACCTACTTTTACTAATTAGATCTTAGGTTTAGGACAAAGTTCATTTCCATTTAGATACTTTACTTTGGAAAGCGTGGGTACTGCACCCGCATACACTTAACATACTAGATTGAATAATTAAGAAAGAATTAAACCACTTTTAGTCTTTTACTCACTGATATTGAAATAGTTTTGGTTCGACTTATTAGATTTAGTATTTAGAGGGTTAGTAATGAATACAAATGTCATGAAACAGCGAATTAAATCTTTGTACAAAAGCTCCTTCTTCTCTAGCGCTATTTGAGCATGGAATGGGTTGCCTGAGCTACACAGGAAAACCAGTGACTTGGCGGAGTTTAGGTCATTGATTAATATGCATGACTAAATGCATGACGCGTAGGACGTAATCATCTTCTTTTTTGAAGTAACGTCTATATCAAGGGAGGTAACTCGAACTTCCGAACCGGCAACATCGCCTAACAGCGAGACCAATCGTCATAGAGGTAAAAAAAAAAAAACAACATACAAAAAACATTTCAGGTTTATATAAAATTATCCGCATCTTCACATAGATGATAAGGTCATCGTCACATCGTTACGCAACCCACCCCCACCCCCTAAGGACCGTTTGTAATAATATTTTTAACAAAGCTTATATTAACTCATTGTGCTGGCCACGTGACATCCAGATGACCTTTACATCATCTGCCCCCATAGATCGCAAGGTCTGAAAAGGGAAATTTTGCTACTTTAGTTACTTAGATTAACTCACTCCGTCTGTCTGTCTGGCACACATTAGGCCTATGTATTCGTCTGTCTGCCTGGCACACATTAGGCCTATGTATTCGTCTGTCTGTCTGGCACACATTAGGCCTATGTATTCGTATGTCTGCCTGGCACACATTAGGCCTATGTATTCGTCTGTCTGGCACACATTAGGCCTATGTATTTGTCTGTCTGCCTGGCACACATTAGGCCTATGTATCCGTCTGTCTGTCTGGCACACGTTAGGCCTATGTATTTGTCTGTCTGCCTGGCACACATTAGGCCTATGTATCCGTCTGTCTGTCACACATTAGGCCTATGTATTCGTCTGTCTGGCACACATTAGGCCTATGTATCCGTCTGTCTGTCACACATTAGGCCTATGTATTCGTCTGTCTGGCACACATTAGGCCTATGTATTCGTCTGTCTGTCTGGCACACATTAGGCCTATGTATTCGTCTGTCTGTCTGGCACACATTAGGCCTATGTATTCGTCTGTCTGGCACACATTAGGCCTATGTATTCGTCTGTCTGCCTGGCACACATTAGGCCTATGTATTCGTCTGTCTGTCTGGCACACGTTAGGCCTATGTATTTGTCTGTCTGCCTGGCACACATTAGGCCTATGTATTCGTCTGTCTGTCTGGCACACATTAGGCCTATGTATTCGTCTGTCTGTCTGGCACACATTAGGCCTATGTATTCGTCTGTCTGTCTGGCACACATTAGGCCTATGTATTCGTCTGTCTGTCTGGCACACGTTAGGCCTATGTATTCGTCTGTCTGCCTGGCACACATTAGGCCTATGTATTCGTCTGTCTGCCTGGCACACATTAGGCCTATGTATTTGTCTGTCTGGCACACATTAGGCCTATGTATTCGTCTGTCTGGCACACATTAGGACTATGTATTCGTCTGTCTACCTGGCACACATTAGGCCTATGTATTCGTCTGTCTGCCTGGCACACATTAGGCCTATGTATTCGTCTGTCTGGCACACATTAGGCCTATGTATTCATCTGTCTGGCACACATTAGGCCTATGTATTCGTCTGTCTGGCACACATTAGGCCTATGTATTCGTCTGTCTGTCTGGCACACATTAGGCCTATGTATTCGTCTGTCTGTCTGGCACACGTTAGGCCTGTGTATTTGTCTGTCTGCCTGGCACACATTAGGCCTATGTATTCGTCTGTCTGCCTGGCACACATTAGGCCTATGTGTTCGTCTGTCTGCCTGGCACACATTAGGCCTATGTATTCGTCTGTCTGCCTGGCACACATTAGGCCTATGTGTTCGTCTGTCTGCCTGGCACACATTGGGCCTATGTATTCGTCTGTCTGCATGGCACACATTAGGCCTATGTATTCGTCTGTCTGGAACACATTAGGCCTATGTATTCGTCTGTCTGGCACACATTAGGCCTATGTATTTGTCTGTCTGGCACACATTAGGCCTATGTATTCGTCTGTCTGGCACACATTAGGCCTATGTATTCGTCTGTCTGGCACACATTAGGCCTATGTATTCGTCTGTCTGTCTGGCACACATTAGGCCTATGTATTCGTCTGTCTGTCTGGCACACATTAGGCCTATGTATTCGTCTGTCTGTCTGGCACACGTTAGGCCTGTGTATTTGTCTGTCTGCCTGGCACACATTAGGCCTATGTATTCGTCTGTCTGCCTGGCACACATTAGGCCTATGTGTTCGTCTGTCTGCCTGGCACACATTAGGCCTATGTATTCGTCTGTCTGCATGGCACACATTAGGCCTATGTATTCGTATGTCTGGAACACATTAGGCCTATGTATTCGTCTGTCTGGCACACATTAGGCCTATGTATTCGTCTGTCTGGCACACATTAGGCCTATGTATTCGTCTGTCTGTCTGGCACACATTAGGCCTATGTATTCGTCTGTCTGTCTGGTACACATTAGGCCTATGTATTCGTCTGTCTGGCACACATTAGGCCTATGTATTTGTCTGTCTGTCTGGCACACGTTAGGCCTATGTATTCGTCTGTCTGTCCACATTAGGCCTATGTATTCGTCTGTCTGGCACACATTAGGCCTATGTATTCGTCTGTCTGCCTGGCACACGTTAGGCCTATGTATTTGTCTGTCTGCCTGGCACACATTAGGCCTATGTATCCGTCTGTCTGTCACACATTAGGCCTATGTATTCGTCTGTCTGGCACACATTAGGCCTATGTATCCGTCTGTCTGTCACACATTAGGCCTATGTATTCGTCTGTCTGGCACACATTAGGCCTATGTATTCGTCTGTCTGTCTGGCACACATTAGGCCTATGTATTCGTCTGTCTGCCTGGCACACATTAGGCCTATGTATTCGTCTGTCTGTCTGGCACACATTAGGCCTATGTATTCGTCTGTCTGGCACACATTAGGCCTATGTATTCGTCTGTCTGCCTGGCACACATTAAGCCTATGTATTCGTCTGTCTGTCTGGCACACGTTAGGCCTATGTATTTGTCTGTCTGCCTGGCACACATTAGGCCTATGTATTCGTCTGTCTGCCTGGCACACATTAGGCCTATGTATTCGTCTGCCTGGCACACATTAGGCCTATGTATTCGTCTGTCTGTCTGGCACACATTAGGCCTATGTATTCGCCTGTCTGTCTGGCACACATTAGGCCTATGTATTCGTCTGTCTGGCACACATTAGGCCTATGTATTTGTCTGTCTGTCTGGCACACGTTAGGCCTATGTATTCGTCTGTCTGTCCCACATTAGGCCTATGTATTCGTCTGTCTGGCACACATTAGGCCTATGTATTCGTCTGTCTGGCACACATTAGGCCTATGTATTCGTCTGTCTGTCTGGCACACATTAGGCCTATGTATTTGTCTGTCTGTCTGGCACACATTAGGCCTATGTATTCGTCTGTCTGCCTGGCACACATTAGGCCTATGTATTCGTCTGT
Organism: Biomphalaria glabrata; assembly: GCF_947242115.1. Lineage (NCBI taxonomy): Eukaryota > Metazoa > Mollusca > Gastropoda > Planorbidae > Biomphalaria > Biomphalaria glabrata. The sequence goes on along the minus strand of NC_074715.1, from coordinate 29,791,677 downwards.
CTGCCTGGCACACATTAGGCCTATGTATTCGTCTGTCTGCCTGGCACACATTAGGCATATGTATTCGTCTGTCTGCCTGGCACACATTAGGCCTATGTATTCGTCTGTCTGGCACACATTAGGCCTATGTATTCGTCTGTCTTGCACACATTAGGCCTATGTATTTGTCTGTCTGGCACACATTAGACCTATGTATTCGTCTGTCTGTCTGGCACACATTAGGCCTATGTATTCGTCTGTCTGTCTGGCACACATTCAGCCTATGTATTCGTCTGTCTGTCTGGCACACATTAGGCCTATGTATCCGTCTGTCTGTCACACATTAGGCCTATGTATTCGTCTGTCTGGCACACATTAGGCCTATGTATCCGTCTGTCTGTCACACATTAGGCCTATGTATTCGTCTGTCTGGCACACATTAGGCCTATGTATTCGTCTGTCTGTCTGGCACACATTAGATCTATGTATTCGTCTGTCTGTCTGGCACACATTAGATCTATGTATTCGTCTGTCTGCCACACATTAGGCCTATGTATTCGTCTGTCTGGCACACATTAGGCCTATGTATTCGTCTGTCTGCCTGGCACACATTAGGCCTATGTATTCGTCTGTCTGTCTGGCACACGTTAGGCCTATGTATTTGTCTGTCTGCCTGGCACACATTAGGCCTATGTATTCGTCTGTCTGCCTGGCACACATTAGGCCTATGTATTCGTCTGTCTGGCACACATTAGGCCTATGTATTCGTCTGTCTGTCTGGCACACATTAGGCCTATGTATTCGTCTGTCTGTCTGGCACACGTTAGGCCTATGTATTTGTCTGTCTGCCTGGCACACATTAGGCCTATGTATTCGTCTGTCTGGCACACATTAGGCCTATGTATTCGTCTGTCTGCCTGGCACACATTAGGCCTATGTATTCGTCTGTCTGCCTGGCACACATTAGGCCTATGTATTCGTCTGTCTGGCACACATTAGGCCTATGTATTCGTCTGTCTGGCACACATTAGGCCTACGTATTTGTCTGTCTGCCTGGCACACATTAGGCCTATGTATTCGTCTGTCTGTCTGGCACACATTAGGCCTATGTATTCGTCTGTCTGGCACACATTAGGCCTATGTATTTGTCTGTCTGTCTGGCACACGTTAGGCCTATGTATTCGTCTGTCTGTCACACATTAGGCCTATGTGTCTGTCTGTCTGTCTGGCACACATTAGGCCTATGTGTCTGTCTGCCTGTCTGTCTGTCACACATTAGGCCTCTATTTATTTCTCCAAATTTTTCATTGTTCCTAACAAAACAAATCGGTAAAAACAAAAAACATAACAACTACAACAACCAATTAGTGGTTATTAGTTGATGTTGTTTTGATAAAGATAAAGGGAAATACATTTTACAGTATTGATATAAAAATGTGCATTTCTTTTCTTTATATTGTTGTAACTCTAAGGCAGGCACTCAACGAAAGGCAGGTCGGCAACAGTAAACGATGTATTTATTCATTTTAAGCATCAACAAATAGTAGTAGTTACTAGTTAAACTTGGACTTTTGCTATAAAGTCACAGGGAGTAATATGTCTAAGTTCTAAGAGTCCTACTTCATACCAGAACAGACCACCGACACACTTCCCAGTGTCACTCCAGGTCTCCCAAACAGTTTAATAGTATCACACAGGACAGCACTCAGCACCAGACTGTTCAGACTCCCATGACTTTTAGCTGGCTCCACAACAATCCTTCTTCCTGTCTAAACAAGTCTTCTACTACTTGTGTTGAATGGTGCTCTGTGCGCACCATCAGTGTGGCTCGGGAGCGGAGTTAGGGTTAGTTTGGGTAGGGATACGGATAATAAGTGAAATTTGAGAGTTTGTATTAGAAATTAAATTCGTCTTTGCATTTTATTCATTCTTTACAACGTACAGAAGTACTTTACGAGCCTTGCGTGTAGCAAAGTCATACAGTATATCATAAAATTTTTATTTCCTACATAGATCACGCTCGATAGCAAGAATTACCAATTGTTTCAATCTATCTACGAGAATTGTCATTAGTTTGAGGCGCGAAAAGCTTCTTTCATCAGATTCCACAATTACGGGTATTGCATAATGCCGTGTTTTTTTTTATCCGCGTAGGATTGGCGTTTTCCATATTGTATGTCACCCCAAAACGACAAGTTTCGTCTATATATTTCAGGAGATTTGTATGTTTTCTAAAGATTTTAATAATTTCCGGAGACTTCCAGGACTTTTTCGTATATTTTGCAATTTTAGGAGATTTCCAGGAGCTTGGGGTAAATCAGGAGGTTTAATTTAATAATTTACACCTAGGATTAGCGTGGGGTCTATGACAGTGCGGGGCCCACTGTGGTCGCATAGGTTGCGGTGCCCTAAGGCCGGCCCTGAAAAAATACGGCGTATGCTACGCCGCCGGTCGACTAGTTTTTTTTTTTTTTTATATTTTGCTTGTTTTTATAAGTTTCTATTGTGAAAAACAAACACTCAGCTCATTTTAACCATTTTTGTCCACTCCTAATCTGCTCTATGTAGCGAAAATAGGCCTACAACTGATCTATCATGAGATCTCTTAAACTATCAAACATATCCGTATTACATTTCGTACACCGGTTCCTTTTACTTCACTAAGAACGCTTTTTGACAGATACGCCATTCGTGAAAACCCGCAATCTCTATCAATTGCTTTTTGCTTACTAAGAAATTGGTTTGTTGTCGTGCCCTTATTTGTGCCGATGTGCCTAAAAACAAAATCAAATCAATTCTCATAGATCGACTATATAACTTTTTTGTTTTATTTCGATAGATCTAGAGTAAAGTATATTTCATTTTTTTGTCGAGAGAGAGAGAAAGGGAGAGAGAGCAAGGTATGGCCTACTTTGTAATTCTAATAGCATTGAAAATCTAGACTCATTTGTCATTTCCGTATATTCAAAAAGGTTAAATCAACGATTACAATTTAATAAAACCAAATTGATATTTCTTTTAATTTAGAGAACAAAATACCAAGAGAAATGTAGAAAGGGGAACGGGGATGTGTACGAAGGATACATTTTTTACATTTTCAGAGGGGAGGGGGGATAAGTAAAAATGTTACTAAAATCAACGGGCCCAAAATATGTATGCGTCGAGGGCGCATTATGAAGCGGGTCTTTCCATATCAAGTCTATGTGGGAGAAATTACGATGCGCAGGTTGGGTGTGTGTGTGTCCAGAGAACGAAAAAGAGAGAGAGAAAGAAAGAGTGTGGGCCTTGAAATTTTATTCTAACAGATTCACTAATTCAAGTGCTAAAAATGTATTTAGATTGATCGTTAAAATGTGGCCCGTTTATTTTTAAAAACAAAACTAAAAAAAAAAAAACCGGATGTTTCAGTCATAATAAGCCTAGGAACAAATCAATAGTCGTAGCCGATGAGTTCTGCCGAAATGTTGAAAGTATAAAACAAAACACCCAAGAAAATGTTTCTCCATAGACTTATATAGTGTATGTCTATGTGTTTCTCATTAGTTTTGTGAATCTTTTTTTTTTTTTGATCAAAATAAAGATCTATCAACTGCTGTTTGGGATTTTGTGCTACATTGTCAAAATATACGAGCATTACTATTTCGGTAGGAAATGTTCTTTAATATCAGAAAATAGAAAAAAAAAGCTGTTGTCTAGCCTTTAATTAAAAAAAAAAAAGCACTAAAAATGCTATTAACAAGGTTACGAAAGACAGTTTGTGTGGAAACACAAACTCAAAATTGGCCCCCGAAGTGGTCCACCCAGTCAGTCTTCAATATTTTCAGAAAGAACATCCGAATGAAATTATTTCAAAGACAAATGAAAGATAGAATGGAGAAAGAATGTTAACAGATCTTTTGTAGTGCCCCAACGGTCCCGCAGATCAAAGGATAGGTGAAAGTGAATGTAAAGTTAGATGTGCACCTGGCCTAACTAGTTCCCCTTTCAGACCTTGTGGTCTATAGGGCAGATGATGTAAAGTTCATCTGTTTTTTTGGCCTACGATTAGCGAGGGTGTCATGTAGCCAGCACAACGACCAACCGCCTTAACTTTTCCCCAACTAATGTCAGGTACCCATTAGAGCTGAGTGGACTCAGTGAGGCTCCCAAAGTTGAAAATCACAGTCTTCACCAGGATTCGAACCCGCGACCTGGTTCGGAAGCCAAGCGCTTTAACGCTCAGCCACCGCGCTTCCCCTGGCCTAACCTTTTGAGTCGGAAGAGCCAAAAATTACAATTTACAACATTTTAAAGTTTTTAAAGAGCCACAACATTTTATTTTCTTGCTAACAATATATAGTACTCAAATAATTTAATTTTCAATGAAAAAAACAACGAATCTATTTATTTATATATAAGTAATGTTTTTCAAAAAACAAATTAGATAATTAATTATATTAATATAAATAAGGCATTATTAGATAATTATTGTATATTTCGGTAACAACTAAAGCAGATAAACATTGACTTACAACACTAACTTGTACTTTAATAACAAACAAATGAGAAAACAAATTCAATGAGAGCGATGGTTTTGCATGGGTTTTATAAAGTTTGGATACATTTGGCTGATAACTTTGTTTTTAGCTTCAAACACGACTCTACATTTCATTCGTTAGTTGGCGTCTTACTTTACTTTTAATTCTATTCATGCAAGAGAACGCTTGCTCGCACGAATATGTCGATCCATAGATAGTCAGCACTCCAAAGACAACTTCTTCACCTCACTGTAGCAATCTGGAAGATTATTACATGCGCCGAATCATCTCGCGGCATTTCTTTTAAAGCTGTAAAAATGTTTTGTAAAATGTTTTACATGTTTCGGATGTTCCTTCAGAGTTGAAGATAATTACTTCCTAGTCCAAACCTCCCGCAGGACGACGGGGGATGGGAGCGGGCAGGGTTTGAACCCTCGACCATCGATAAATGTGAACGACAGTCCAGCGCGCAAACCGCACGACCAGGCAGCCATCCTAAGCTGTCCACTTTTGTTGCATAACTTACATACATTTCTGGACATCCAACTCTTCCAACTTGATTTTTAACTCTGTAAATTTTCCACCCACTAAAAACTTTACTTTTTAAATCGGTCAATTGTATTTCTAGAGATCCAGTATCAATTCCAAACGGATTAATGTGGATACTATTTGTGTTGAGAGGATTCACTAGGAATGCTAGAAGGTTTTGTCGGTTTTGAACTGCTCAAATGTGTCAACAAATTCATTTTTTATTTTATTTTTATAACTGTGCTGAAGTAACTTGCGCTCTGAATTTCTTCTGCAAAGAGAATTAATTTAATTAATTTTTCTTCAAAGCAAACAAATTCTTCTACCAAAACATAAGCTGGGCTTTCCATTTCCTTGCAATTTTAGATTCAGCCCATTAAATTTCATTGTTATATACACAATGAAGTAAAATGTTTGCAACCATTTGCCGTTCTCTAATTCAGGGGGAGTAATGCCTTTATCATTTAGGAATTTGTATATTTCATCCAAGCACAATGCAAAACGTTTTAACCTTTGGAAGGTCATCGCACACTTTATTGGGAAGAAAGAGGTCAGAATACTGAGTCTCCATTTCGTTAAGAATTCTTTAAACTGACGATGGTAGAGTGCTTTTGACAAGATGCTGTTACCAATCTTGATTACCAAATTCACTACCTCAACTATTTCGGCTGAAATGTTTGGGCACAAGGCTCTCCTTGGTGCATTCTACAGTGAAACGTAAGAATTTCAAGGTTTATTTAGCTACGAAGAATCATAGTTAACCTTTTATTGTTTCCTGTCATACTCCTGGCCTCATCAATTACTATTGAAATGATTTTATTTTAACTCGATCTTATTGTCTTCAAGGTATTTTGAACGGCGTTCGCTCTATCTTCCCCTATAGATTGTCACGAGAGCGGTTGCAATCCTAGAAGTTCTTCTTTTGGACCTTGGGAAGACATAAACCTGAAAAATGGGCAACTTGTGCCGTGTCTTTATGTCTATATTAAGTGATAAGAGAAAAAAAAAATTGAATATCTTCCAACTGGAAATATATTACATTTCAAGACAGTTTAGCATCTTGTACTGTTTTAGCGGAGAGTGGCGGACTGACAACAGTAGCGACGCGTATAATGTAGGAGGGGTGAAGTGAAAAGCGAGTACAAGTGTCTGAGAAATAGAATCGGAGTCTAATCCTCGTTAAACTATTTTTAAAAATGTTTCGATAAAATAAATAATATTTGCGTATGGAACTAAAGAGTCGCAGTTTCACATCCAAAGAGCCGCATGTGGCTCGCGAACCGCAGGTTGCCGACCCCGGGCCTAACTGATGTCTTATAATTGATATAATTGTTTTGAAAAAGCCTAAAAAAAAACAACAAAAAAAAAACTATCGTAATATAAAAATAGTTAAGGAAAATGAAGTTTACAAGATTACTTCTAAAAAATTAGATTTTTCACTTTCAGAAAAAAAAAAGTAGCCGTTGCATCAGAACTTTGAATGGCCTAAAATATTGTGATGTCGGATTTTCAATATCTTTTCTAGTTTACGAGATCTAAACGGGACGGACGGACAGTCGGTCAGACATTTCGCACAAAACTAATAGCGTCTTTTCCCTTTCGGGGGCCGCTAAAAATACGTATAATAAAGGTCTACATTTGATTTCTTCAGTGGATCCAACCAACGTCCTTTCGTTTTCATGCCTGATATAGGTGCCTTTACATTGCTAAGGACTAAGGTCATTCAGATATAGGGAACGAACAAGATGTTTAGTGAACCCTTTCTGTATCACTGAGGGAAAAAAAGAGTGCATAGAACAATCACACAATAAACAATGTTTAAATAATACTCACATTTTATTATTTTTAGCGGCCCCCGAAAGGGGAAAAGACGCTATTAGTTTTGTGCGAAATGTCTGTCCCGTTTAGATCTCGTAAACTAGAAAAGATATTGAAAATCCGACATCACAATATTATTAGACCATTCAAAGTTCTGATGCAACGGCTACTTTTTTTTTCTGAAAGCGAAAAATCTAATTTTTAAAATCAGTTATGCAAGCAGTTTTTTAAAGAGAAAAAGCTAATTAGTATGCATTATAAGTAAGACCTAATTTAAAACGAATAGTAATCTTATAAATGTCATTTTTGTGAATATTATGTTTATAGCAAAGTGTGAGATTGAGCCTTTTCAAAACAATTGGATCAATTTTAAGACATCAGTTAGGCCAAGGGAGGCGCGGTGGCTGAGCGGTAAAGCGCTTGGCTTCCGAACTGGGGGTCCGGGTTCAAATCCTGGTGAAGACTGGGATTTTCAACTTTGGGAGCCTCACTGAGTCCACTCAGCTCTAATGGGTACCTGACATTAGTTGGGGAAAAGTATAGGCGGTTGGTCGTTGTGCTGGCTACATGACACCCTCGCTAATCGTAGGCCACAAAAACAGATGAATTTTACATCATCTGTCCTTTAGACCACAAGGTCTGAAAGGGGAACTAGTTAGGCCAGGTTCACATCTAACTTTACATTCACTTTCACCTATCCTTTGATCTGCGGGACCGTTGGGGCACTACACAAGATCTGTTAACCTTCTTTCTCCATTCTTATCTCTCATTTGTCTTTGATATAATTTCATTTGCATGTTCTTTCTGAAAATATTGAAGCCTGCCTGGATGGACCCTTTCGGGGGCCGATTTTGAGTTTGTGTTTCCACACAAACTGTCTTTCGTAACCTTGTTATTATATGGGGATATTACTCAGTAATAAGAAAAATACAATATAATTGGAGCACGACATGTGCCAATAACCCAAAATATCAAATATCAAACAATATAATTGTTAGTTCCCCAGAGACCCATAAAAGGAACACTGGGCTTCAACTGTTTTTAGCGGCCCCCGAAAGGCGCTATTAGTTTTGTGTGGCCTTTCTGTCCGTCCGTCCCGTTTAGATCTCGTCAACTAGAAAAGATAGTGAAAATCCAACATCACAATATTTTAGACCATTCAAAGTTCTGATGCAACGGTTACTTTTTTCTTTTCTGAAAGCGAAAAATCAATTTTTTTTAAAATCACGTATGCAAGCATTTTTTTTCATAAAAATACACCACTTTTACAACTATTCACTATTAATAGTAACAAACATTTGAGGCTCTTTATTGGGAGGGTCCATTATGTGCTATATTTTTAACACATTTATGCAAACGGTTGTAGATTTTTTGTCAATTTTTTTAAAATATTTGTATTGTTAAGTTATGTAAGTTCTTTTATACAAAGTACTATATTTACATACAAAAAATGTTTTTTTTAAAGAGAAAAATCTATTTAGTATGCATATAAGTCAGACATAATTTAAAATAACAATTAATAAGTAGTTTTTCATATTATAGCGTGAACTACAATGACAACACACATACATAACACCTAATCAAAGAAAATATTTTTTTTTTCCGGATATGTTTTATATATTTTATTGGACCTTTACAAAACAATTAAATCAATTAGATATACATTATAAGACATCAGTTAGGCCAGGTTCACATCTAACATCACATTCACTTTCACCTATCCTTTGGTCTGCTGGACCGCTGGGGCACCACACGAGATCTGTTAACTTTTTTCTCCATTACTTTCTGTCATTTGTCTTTGATAGAATTTCATTCTGATAATATTGAAAGATGCCTTTTTACCTGCTTGGGTGGACCACTTCGGGCGCCAATTTTCAGTTTGTGTCTCCACACAAACTTTCTTTGTAACCTTGTTTTTTTTTTAATGAATTGAATAATTTATAAAAAGGGACTTTCCGAAATTTTACTAAAATATGTTGACACGCAGCTAAAGTTTCTGTGCGAAATTTCAGCTTGAACGGTTAATGACAAGTTGTAAAAAAAAAAGTTTCAAATTTTGTTTACTTATAACGTAAGTGTGAGTAAACAGGGGGGGGGGGGGGAGTGGATCGTGGGAAGGGAAGAGATTTCAATAGAAACTAGTAAGTAGGCCTACCACTAAATCTCGATCTCTATAGACGGGTACTAACTTACGAAGGATCAACAAAGGTACACAAGAAGAAAACAACCAAATTTCAGTTCCATACGTCTGCCCAATAAAACAAAAAAGTCATGATGTCACTGTTGTACTGTATTGCATATGATGGTGTCTCTGTTGACCTCACACAAAGGTTAACCCTACCAAGAGTTTGATTCTTGGTCCTTATTATCAATAACTTACAATGCTTATCTCGATAACAGCTGTCATTAGGTCACTTTTTAAATAGTAGGCCTATACATTTTTTAGTAGGGTAGGATGGGCAGTAGGTGATACCAAAATGTGCTGCATGCATAGTCATAGGCCTTTGAAAGACTGTAAACATTTCAAAACTAATAATGACATAATAACTGCGTTCAAAACAGAAAGAAATGCTCAGTACTACATGAAATAATTACAATGAACTTTTGCTTTGAACTTAGGATGTTACTTTCTGGACAACCCTTAGATAAATCAGTTGTTATCAAATTGATAATACATTTAAATGGTTCCGAGATAAGACGTCATCCATGACATAGGAAAGTAGCACAATACTAAATCTGCACGTGGACACTTGCTCCTAGTTGGCCAATACATTAATTAGACTTTTGACCCTGACCTTTTAATGCGACTGCCTTTTCATATAAATAAGGGTGCAAACTACCCGAGCTTCAGAGTCACTCTCCTCAAATTGAGATAATGGAGACCAAACTACTCATTTGTTTGGCGCTCATAGCCTCCAGCAATGCGGGTATGTTGACGCTAGATGGGAATTACAAGTGATATTCTAGATCTACACATTTTTTTTCAACTGTTATACAAGTGTTGATTTTGTGTTGTGTTTGGCTTAAGATTATATATAACTTTTAACATAGTTATTATTACATTGTGAAGTAATCGAGATTCTTGATCTATATCTACTTTTTCAAGTGCGTAATTTTTATATATTTTTTTTTACAACTTTTAGTGAAAGTAAAATTATACTTCCAATTAATTGTGTTCATCTAATTGTGAAAACAAGGATACCATTGCAAATGTCTGTGGAGTTTGATAATAGGCTCTTCATCAACGATCGAACAAATATTGTGAAAAAACATTATTAGGAAAGTTTGAAGTTAGAAAAGAATGTAAATAGTCTATTACTAGTCTATAAGCAAATGACTAGAATGCAGACTAGTCTATGTATTGTTTGCTAGATGTAGAAACAATTTTAAAATTTGCATTGGCCAGTTACACTTCGTAAGTGTAAATCAAAGTAAAATTCTAAAACTAATATTTTATAAGGAAAGTAGCACAAAACTACTAACATACGTTAGCATTCTATTATATAGATCTAGGCCTTTAGACAATATAGAAGGTAAGACGTGAAGAGAAATTTTTCAACAAAATATTATTTCATCGATAATTATTTCTGTACATTTAGGGCCTACATGGAGGAGCAACAATGACGACGACAGTTCGTGTGCTCTGGAATGTAAAAGTAAGACAAATATAGAAGGTCTAGAATAGATATATGCTAAATATTTAATTTTTTAAAATGTTGAAAAGTAACATTGCCTCTGAAATTCTGATAATGAATTGTAGGAGTTGTTTCTTACTATTGACATTGTCCTATAATAATGTTTTTATAAGTATTTATTTGGCTGAGGAAATGTATTTAACCTAAATCATTATACACCATGGTAATGGCTTAGGCACAAATGTAGGCCTATATTTTGTTGTGATCGATTTTCATCCTTAGTTTTAATAGATCTATTAATTTATCGCAAATAAAAGCGAGCTTCCAGATAATTTATTTTCATATTAGATTCTATTAATAATTAAAGCCAGCTAGCACCAGTAGGACGTAGGGTAATATATTATAACTGGCAACGTAGAGTTTTAGGTCAGATCTAGATATGAAAATAATCTTAGTCTTAGGCCTTTTACAACCAAAAATTGTGTTTATTAGATCTATTATTATTATTATTATTCTAGTTTAGATTCTAAGTATCCATAATAATGTCTGTATAATAAGACTGTATTATGCCTAACTATTATGAAGGGGATCTACATATATAGCCTAATAATAGTAATATAGGTAAAATTCTTCATTGGAGTTTATTTCTTTGAATACAAAGCCCAAAGCCAAAGCAAAGGCATTACACCTCACTTCTTTTGTTTATTATGCCATCGCCGTAGTCCATTACAGATATTATAGATAGACTAATAGGCAATCGACAAATTCGATAATAAACAACTAAACTAGATCTATTACTACTATTTGATTTTGATATTTGGCTCATCGGGATAATTTAGCTTGTAGAGTTCTATATAGACTCAACAGAATATAGATTTTTAACTTTTTTTTTTTTTTAGGCCCAAGACTCTAGATCTCTATATGATCTATATATATATCTAGATTCTGTACCTAGATAATAGTAGATATGATATAGACTATCTAGACTATTCTATTTTGAAAGGACTAAAGCTAAATTTTCTAGTGAGATCTAGAATATTATCATCTATATGAATATGAAATAAAGATTTAGCTTTTATACTTTATAGTCTCACATGCAGTCAGGTCATCAAAACTACAAATGCTATACTATTAAAGAAAAGTTATCTTATAAAAAAGTAAAAAAAATGATGTTCTACGCATCATCATGTTATTGTTACACTGTGACTATCTATATTACTATAATCAATAATAATCTATAGGCATATAGATTTCTAGATCTAGATAAATTATTGATTTCTTTAAAACTGGAAGCTATAAAATAGATAACAATTAACATTACATACTGCTTGCTTTCTGTTCCATACTTTAATTAAACACTAGATTGCTGATTAAGTTAGCCCATGCCCATGATGATAATATTTAAATTAGATATCTAGGTCTAGATAACAATAATAAAATTGACCTACTGTTTCTTTCAATGTTATCTCAAATATGGGTGAACTAACTGTAGATAATGATCATATTGCAGTTATCTTTATCAGTTATGTATTTAATGTTAATAGGTGATAAGATAGAGGAACAGTAGGGCCATTGTATTATCTGTAGATAGATTTATGGTAATTGTATGTGAGCTTTTAAATTGAGTATTATTAGTACCTTTATGACAGAGGTTAACTCTGTACCATCTCTTGCAGGTAGAGTTAACCAAAGAGTTCAATTGATTGTAATTAAACTTGATATATTTTCATTGTATTTCTCCAAGATAATGCCAGAAAATTCCAGTATGCACCATCCACAACATACATCTATGACTATGTTGTTGACACAGAAACCACAATGGCTGGTGCCACAGAAGACTCAGCCAAGTTGTCAATTAAGGCATGCCTTTTTTCATACAACTTAACATAATTGGTAACACCATATCTTGAGTTAAGGAATAAAGTAGGCTTGTAATATACAATTTTAGTCTAAAAATAAAAGAAACAATAATAATTTGTTACTGAACTTAAAACCTTAAGATTGAGAACATTCACATCCTTAATTTAATGCCTTGAACATAATATTAACTTTTCATTAGCAACATTTTGATGTTTAAAAAGAACTATGTTTCTAAAAAAGCTTTATTTAAACAAATGCATTGAAAATATTCTATTAACAGACACAAGCTGAGATCCAGTCAATTGATGGTTGTGAATTTGCACTCAGCTTGAAGAAAACCAGAATTTCACATTCTGAGGCCTTTGCTAAAGATCTTAAAGCTGCTGAAAGGCGAGGACTATACCTTAAACTATATTTTAAATTTGATGTTAAGCAATTTTAGTTTATTAAAAAAAAGGAACCCTTTTACAATTTACAGTTTCTTCTAGATACAAAATAAGTGAATGTTTTTCTAACGATCATAATTATATTCTTTGACAAACTATTAAATAATAATATATTTTTATTATTATTTTAGAGAGGATGAATTCAGACAACTTGTTGAAGGCTACACTCTCAGATTTTCTTTCGATGATGGCATCATTGCATCAGTTTGCCCAGATGAGTATGAAAACACTTGGGCTCTGAACTTCAAACGTGGTCTCCTTTCTGCTTTTCAAAACAGCATGGCAAATCTAGATTCTAATGATAGGGTCACAGAGGTTAGCCTCTTTTTGTTTTGAAAGAAACAAGCATAACAATCGTCAATTTAAATAGAAGAATAAATAATAATATTGGAAAGCATCAAATGTATTAGAACAAAAAATAAAGCAGTTTATAGTAGGAGCAAAACTTGAACATTTTTATCATCTTGGATAAGAGATAGTAAGTTTTGATTTCAACCACCCTACTAACCTCATACTAGAGCAATCTTGAGTGTGGTCCTAGTGCTTAAACATAAAATTTTTAAAATGAAATATAATCATTGCGATTTCTCAGGTAATTAGCCATTATTTTGTACTATTCAATTTTAGTTAAAAAAAAAAACAACTCATTTACACTCATTGTGTATATTGTTCTCAGATTGACGTAACTGGAGAATGTAAAGCTGAGTACAATGTCAGCAAGTCATGGGGAGCCTGGAACAAGGACACAACAGTCACCAAATCAAAGAATCTGCGAGCTTGTACTAACAGAGATGGCTACAAAAGTTTTCTTCAGACCACTCCTTACAAAATTATTTCTGTATGTTATATCTCTATTTCTGATAGTTAATTGTGCTCATATATATTTATAAAAATATATATTATTAAAGTTAAGAATGTACTAACAATTACTTGTTGGTTAAGCAAATAAACTTTATTAGAATTTCATCTGTAATTGGAAAATAATCTTTGTCTAATTAATTTTCTATTTGTGTGTCCAGGATATCCAGTCCCTTCCTATTATCCGCAGCACACACATGTGTAGTCAAGTCATCTCTAGTGCTAAATTACTTAAGTCAGTAACTTGTGAAGAGAAACACATCTATGTCCCATTCTCTAATGATCAAAGTGGAGGCAAAACAATAGTTCGTCAGTCACTTATCCTAGCGGCCCAGAAATCAACAGTTGATGCTGGCAGAAGTAAGTTTGTTTGTATTTTCAACTGTTCTTAATTACACATTTCTATTTAATGGTCTAAAGATTTATCAATTTACCAGTGTGATTTTGAATCTGTATGTTTTATTGATTGCTACACTAATATATTTCAGCTTATGTGAGCTCACGACAAAGCCTTTTATTTGAACATTCCTTTGTTCCTGAGCAAACCCAAAACAAAATGGAATCAGCTACACAAACACTTAAAGAAATCTGTGAACAGACTGTTGAAGACCTTCGGTAATTGTTTGCATAAAATTGTCCCAATTTATCTCAGTAACTTTAAGTCATTTGCATTATCTAATTATCACCTGAATTAATATCAGTTTGTATTTACTAATTATTCTTTTATACTTAAAAACATAATTGTCTTATTGCTTTGTTCAGACCTGAGACACCAAGAATGTTCTCTGAACTTGTTACTGTTTTGAGAATGCTGGATTCCTCAAATTTGAAACACTTACACAGACTTTTAAAAGACAAGAAACTCTGCCCTGAAAATGGACGCACAATGTAGGTTTGAAATGTATAATATAAGCTACACATTTTTTTCTCTGAAAAAAAAACAACAAAACTAAACCTTCAATACCGGACTTTTATTTCAGAAAATTTTTCTTGGATGCACTGCCAATGGCAGAAACTGAAGGAGCTGTTGATCTGATGACAACTTTGATCATTAACAAAGATGTAGAGGGCCTTCTTGCTAAAGCCTGGATGACATCATTGGCTTTGATTCAAAATCCTTCTATTTCAATGATAGAGTCTGCACTTGTGAGCAAAGAAATATTTTGTTTCTATTTAATTTTCAGTCAGAACTTAAAAATATTCTTTTAATTATAAAGGTTTGTGACTTATATGTTATATTATATAACATATGCAGTATATCTTATTTATTCTATAAAATATGTAAATTGCTTGAATCCTAATTTGCTGTGTTTTGTTGTAGGGTCTATTGGATTCTAACTATGATGATGCAGCATTCCCAGTATCATCATTGGTTAATAACTATTGCAAGAAACATACCAACTGTGGAAATACAAATGGTGTTATTGAAGTGGTCAAGAAGCTGACAAGCAAAATCCAAAGAAGTTGCTATGTGAATGAAAAGAATGCTGGTGATGTAAGCGAAATGCTGGTTTGGAAGCATTTTAGGCATTATTATTTTTTTTTTACATTAAATTCCAATTTTCAGTTTTAAACACATAAACTATAGGAATGTTCTTAGATGAACTAAAATGTTTGAGATTGAATCTTTTAGTCTCATCATATACATAATTTTACATATACAGTAGTAAACAATTTCATCTATCCTACATACTGTTGTACAACTAAGTACTCGCTGTCTGTTTGAAGGTCATGAAAACTCTAAGAGCCTTAGGAAACACTGGACGCAGTGGAATAGTTAGCACTGCTTTAAACAGCTGTTTGCAGTCATCTTCTGCACCTGTAGAAATACGAGCTATGGCGGCTGATGCTTTCAGAAACATCCCCTGTGATGATAATTTTGACCAGGTAACATAATGATATAGTAGTATTTATTACTTTACTAAAATAACATAGGTTTGAATTTATTGCATATTTACACTTTGCCTTTTCATTGTTTTGCTTGGTTGTTGTATTCGATAGACTGACAGTCAGCTGTGGGCCATCCTTAACAAACCAAGTGAGCCATTTGAACTCAGAATCTTTTCATACTTAGCTGTTATGCGCTGCCCTAGTAGTGATAACCTGGATAAAATTGTCCAGCTCCTGGAAGAAGAGAAAGATGAGCAGCTGGGATCCTACATTACCAGTCACCTCAATAATCTGAAGCAGACATCAGACCCACATAAACAGGAAATATCAGCTGCCATCCAGAAGTAAGAATTTTTATGTCTAAGTTGATTTTTTTACACTTAAATTTATAACTCAAAATAATTTAATCAAAATATCATCTCTAGGCATTCCCTGGACTTAGCCAATAGTACATCAGCTTGTTTTAAAACTTGAAATTACTTAAGAATTTAAAAAAAAAATATGTTCTAATATAATTAGGCCTCTGCCTCTATATACTTAAATTGTCCTACACAGATTGACTTACAAAGAGTTTACAACAAGTGCACTGAAATTCTCCAAAAATTTTGAAGCCTCATTCTTGGTGAACAAACTCAACCTTGGTCTAGTGGCTGACAGTGATGTCATTTCAGGCTTAGACTCACCTTTACCTCGCTATGCTAAGGCCAATTTCAGTTTGGAACTCTTTGGGAACTCTATCAACATTCTTGAAATGGGCGGGCGAGTTGAAGGAGTGGAGGCTCTGGCTGAGAAACTTCTGGGACCCTATTTCTCTGGCAACAAAGACAAAGTATGTAGTTGTAAATAGATATGTAATGCATGATTAGTTTATTGTTTAAAAAAACATTTCAAAGACAAAACCCACATTATGTTTTGAGTTTAATAATATAGTGTTGCTCTCAAAAGTGTTGCTGTTTTTCAGAGCAAAGACAAAGTGAAGGATATTAAAGGTTTTGCATATGCTAGACTTTTTGGCAATGAACTGTTCTTCCAACATTTCTCTGGCGTTGAAGGTCTTCTAAAATCTAGAAATGTCCCCAACTTCCTTGATTACATGATCCAGTTGGCCAAAAGACAAGAAGTTGCCATTTCACACAGTCAACAACTAATGGATGTTTCCCTTGTCATACCAACCATTGCAGGTTAGGCGCATTTGCAGGCTCTACATTATCTGCTCACTTTTATTTAGTCTACAAATGACAGAGACAAAACTTATTAACTGATTTCATGCCATTCTTTAAGCTTATTAAATTCTGGTCATTTATGCATCGATTGCAACTAATGCAAATAATTATTTTAGAAACTATGATATTTAAAATGGATTGTTTATAATTATAAGTATTTTTCATTTTTTCAAATAATTTTCTCAAAATAGTAAGTAATTTTCATACTTGGTTTAGCACCACAAATAGTTCGAGTTATCAATGAAAAGTATTTTATATTTGTTTTATTCAATTTCTGTTCTCAGGTTTGCCTCTGAACATCTCTGTAAATGGATCCATCAACTTTGACCTAAAAGCTGAAGGCAAAGCTGACCTTCGCCAGGTTGCTGCAGCACCAAGATCCCTAGATATTGATGGAGAATTCAAACCAAGGTTTGTTAAATCAAGTTACAATCTGACATTTTTAAAATTAAAATTAAAAATTTCTTTGATAGTTTACACAATTCCACTATTTATAAGCCTCAATTAATTTTTACTTAGTGCTGCTTTGGAAATCACTGGCACTATGGCTGTAGATGGTTTAGTAGCTAAACTGGGTCTGAGAATGCGCAACACAATGCACTCAAGCACTGGCATTAAGGGACGTATTCACATCAACAAGGGCCGTGAACTGAGCATTGAAATAGAACCACCTAAAGACAAAATGGAAATATTTAATGCAAAGTTTGTGTCTTTTTCTTTTTGAATTTTTTTTTAGAGCTCTAGTTTAGAAAAAAATAATTTTAAAAGCATTTTTAAGCTGGAGCTTAATAGCTAATAAAAGGATTGAGCTTAATATTTCATTCATTTACAGTATTAAAGTGTGTTAATAGTAAAGTTTGCAAAGTTTCTTTAGTTGTTTGAGTGTAGAGAATAAATAATCTATTATCTCTTCCATTGATCAGGTCTCAGTTCTTTATTGTTCACAATGAAGTGGAGAAAGAACAGGAGATGATCAAGACAAATTACAAACAATACAAATGGTGCACAGGTAAGAACTTCTTAAATATAGGAAGTTGTTAATGTTACGACTCCTAATGTGAACTATTAATAACTTCCAATGAAAAACATTTTCAGAGATACTAGCTGTTGAGTTCTGTGGTGATGTCCAGTTCCCTAATGCTTCCACCATGGCAGATGCTCCTTACTTTCCTCTGACTGGTCCAGTCAAAGTTAATGTCATGTCATTTAGAAAAGATACTCACACCGCCTACAAATTTTATGCCCAGAGAACTGAGGTATGTTTTTTTAAAGTATGAATTAGTCACGGTTCAGTTAGTTTCATGGTTTGCCTTTTTTCTTTCTTTCTCACAAAAAAATGCATTTGTTTTAAAAGAAAATGTATTTGTTTTAATGATCAGAGTAAAGACAAGAGTACTGCACATTTCCTATTGAACACACTAGGATCAAAAGTGAATAGGATGATTTCAGCAGATGTTACTATTGGCTATGCTCCTAAACAACTGGATGTGATCATTAACTCTCCCTGGAGGAAACTCAACCTGAATGGTAGGTTTCTTCAATTAGTAGCCAGCAATCAGAGCTGGTGAAAACAAAATGAATTTAGTATTTTGATTTTTTATTTTGTAATTAATTTTAATTAAAGACTAAAATAAAAATACCTAATTTGACAACCAACGTATTTCTTCAGGTGGTATGGAGACCAACAAAGACATCTACAGCCTTGTTGGCAGTATTTTGATAGATGATGTTGATAAATATGGATTCACTACTGAAATGAAAATGAGCAAAAAAGGCAGCAGTGCAGTGTACAAGCCATTAGTGCAGACAACATATAAAGGAAACACGCGAAACCTCATCTCTGGACAAGTTGAATTGGACACTGACACTTTCTACCTACCAAACAAAGTTCTAATGGACCTTAAAGTTCAGGCTTACAGTGGCACGCCATATAACTTCAAGAGTAAGCTTTAGGAAATAACAGATTTGCAAACTTGAATGATATAGAATCTGAAAATATGAAAGCCATTTAATTAATCATTGTTAGGGTTAAATATTTGTCAGAAAATAATATCAAATTTAATTACTTTTAACAGCATACATTGTTAATAACAACAAAGAAAAACGTTTTTCAACTGAGCTGAGCTATGGAAGCAACAATGCTTACATTGTGAATATTGGAACAACTTACAATGGAAAAGACTTCAAGTAAGTGTGCTACATAAGTGACATGACTATTGCATTATGCCTATATTTCATGACATTAAATTGAATATTTATTTTTTAAAAAACCTTTTAAGTGACACTGGAGATCTCATATTTATACTAGAAAGTTACTTTGAAGAGAATTATTAACGTCTTGTTTTCATTTCTCTTGTGTTTAGAAACTTCCAAGTTAATCCAGAGGTTAAGATTCAAACACCAAGTGCAGTCCTGCTTAGTCTGACTGGAACTGGAGATTACAAAGCTGAAAAATCATTGTCTGGCAATCTGACTCTTAATATCTTGAAGCAAAAACCAGCTCAATTTTCATGTAAGCAATTAGACTTATCAGCATAGTATAGTGGACAATCTGTTGAGGATTTTGAGCTTGGTCATTAATTGACAGTTTCAATTAATATCCCTTTTTGAAAGAATCAGTTTAGCTCCCTGTATTTACCCAGCTTAATTTCTTGTAAATGATAAACTTAGCTGGTTCAAACTGATTCAGTCTAAACCTAATGAACATAATCAATTGAACCTAAATATTAAAATATTGTCAATTTAAGCATAAAGTCTAAATATTTGTTATTATGTTGGCAATATTTTTTTTATTGAACTCTACAGATCTATTTGTTGTACATTAACTTGATATTTTGTCTACCTACAGTATCTATGTCTAATGGAATGTGGGGCAAGATAGACATGAAATTAAAATCAATCCTAGCCACTGGTGACATCAAGATTGAGAACAATTTGAAAAAGAGCATGCAAAAGACATCTTCCATCAAAGTAAACTACTTTATTCCAAATCTGGGCAAAGATTCCTTCAAAGTAGATATTAAATACCAGGACAAGAGCACCAAGTCGTTCTCTAAATATACACTCAGCAGGTATGTATACATTCAATACATATAGCTCAGGACATCCTGTTTTTGTGTAAATTATTCACATACAATTCTGAGTATTATGAATTGATTCTTTGTTTCTTCAGTAAAACAAGTCACATCAAGAATTCTGACTACAACTTGGATTTGACAGTCAATGTTGACCATAAGGACAAAAGAAGTCAAGCTGAAAGTATTATTAAGTATGGAGCTGATCCTAAAAATACCAAAAAGATCATTAATTTGAGCTACGTCTTTAAGATGGACTCTTTTAGCTTGAAAGATGCAGACATTGATCTCCAAGTTTCTGCTACTGTTCCAGAAAAGGTAAAGTCTTTGATGTATCAAAGATAAATGACGATGTATGTTGAATATGATAAAAATATCTGAAATGCCTTTATATTTATTAACATGGCTTTTAAAGCTTATATCAACTCTGTGTGTCTGATACAATTTGTGTACATGCTATTTCTCTCACACCCATTTTTGGATCAAGTTGAAACTTTACATAGTTATTTGTTAAACAACAAAACAGGAATTACTGAAAAAATAACCAATTAGTTGATTAATTGTTGGTAATTAATTATTTTGTTTGGTATCAAACAAAGGAAATGGAATGCTACTTATTTAAAGATATTGCTGTATATGTGGAGTTATTCCCCTTATTACATTTTGCAAAATTTTTTCCCCACTTCCTGTTCTCATCATTTTAAAATTTCATGTATTTATTCATATTCGATGAAAATACATGAATGAATGAAGAAATTAACCTATTAGTTGATCAATTAGTGATAATAAAGGGAGCTTCATGCAGACTTTAGATATATGCCATACATTTTTAGCCGTTATTCTTCTTAGATCAGCTTTGTTTTTTTAAAAAAATATTTTTTTTATATTCTGCTTGTTTAGAACATTGAATCCAACCTGAAAGTTGCACACAATCATGATGAAGATGATTTAACTTCAAGTCTGAAACTTAAACTCCTCCCATACATCAAAAACAACATAGCAGTAAGTGTCAATCTGAAAAACAGCAACCAGAAATCGACCAAGCTCCAAGGTTCAGCTGATCTTGAATTCTCAGGAAAGAAGTTTACTTTCAACACTGACCTGAACCAGAAGTTGAAAAACCAGTATGTTCACACAGCTGACTTCTCTGGCACATCTCTTGGCACACACTCAATCACCACAGTGTACAACATCAAGAACGATGCCTATGATGTCATCTCCGATGTCAACCTTGATGGTTATGACCCTATTAAACTTAGAGGCAATCTCTCTCTTGGATCATCTAATTATGGTGCTTCTTTGAATGGTGCCTATGGCAGGGACGAGTATGGAGTGACTGTACAAACCAAATACATTGAAAACAGATTTGGCAAGCTGGATCTGACTCTGGTACACCCTGACAGACAAATCATTGCTGCTGGTGAGGCTAAAATATTGAGTGGTAAATATGAAGGCTCTGCATTAGTTAACTGGAATGCTGCAAAGAAAAACACCAAAGATCAAGCTTCAGTGGAAGGCATCTTTAGCAACATTGTTAAAGGGGAAAGCACTGTTATCAGCGGAGATGTCAAAATCAAAACACCTTTTGAATTTCTGTATGATGAAATTAATTCCAAAGTTGTCCTGACTTCTGATGCCAAAAAAATCAGCACCACATCACGACTATCTTGGGGAAAACTACAAAGAGTATCAAGTAGCATGTATATCTACCATCCCATTTCTCTAAGCAATGTCAAGATGAACCTGAATGTGGAGACTCCCTACAGAGCAATGAAAGAGCTTAACTTTGAAATCGACCACACTCTGGATACAGACCTCAGCACAACAGTTCGAGGAAAACTAAATGATGACAAAGGTGAACTGATTTTGATTGGAGAAAACAAAGGAAGCAGTTACAAGAATGACCTGTCCACTTCTCTGAACTTGAAGACAACTGTCCCCCTCTTCAATGACATCAGCCTTGCCTTGTCTCACTCTGATGACTCTGCCAACTACCAATCTTCTGGTACATTCTCTTATAGCGGAGATAAGTATGAGACAGCAATCACCATGTCTCATAGTCTCATTGGCTACAATGTCAAAAACAGTGGCAAGTTAAGAATGAGTTGGCCAACAGACTCTTTGGAGACAACATGGACTCATGATAATACAGACACCAGAAGAATGAACTGCGCTATTAGTACCACCTGGAATAACAACAGAAAAACTATGACAGTCACATTTGATGGTAGCAATTTCTTGAGCCGAGGAGAAAGACAAAGTAAAGCATCTCTAGAGATCAAGACACCATGGCAAGAGGTCAGAAATTTGAAGGTAGACATGAATCAACAACATAGTTCAATGAGGTTGTTGCACAAACTTGATATCAAGAAAAACAATGCAGCTTATGGAAACTATGAATATTTATTAGAAAGGGATACTGGTAGCATTAACACTAAATTTTTAGTGAAATTACCTCAGGTAGACACCATTCATGGGCAGACAACTGTAAAATATGAACGATTCCCAGCAAGCACATCATTCTGGCTTGAATGGGCCCCATCAAGTCGTATTGACTTTGATGGCTCTTTGAATGCACCTTCCATTGAATTGATAGAGCTAGACACTAAACTTTCAACCCCTTTCAGAAATGTTGAGAATCTTGTATTCAAAGTTTCACATAAAGTAGACAATGCAGAATATGTTTCTACAGCAGTGTTAGACTATAGTGTCAGGAAACAAATCCAACTTCTGAACAGATTCCAACTTGATGATAACATTATTGCATGGAGAACCACCTTCACAACCCCATGTAAACATTTCAAGTTACTCAACTATGGACTTAAGGTAGACATGACAGATGACAAATTTGATGGAAGTGCTGATTTTGAACTGCAGCCTTTGGTCCAAAAATATACTGGCCAGCTGAACTGGTTTATAGAAGATGGAGAATATGATGGAAAGTTGACTCTGAACACTCCACTCAGAAATCTGCCTGACTTTCAGATAACAAGCTGGAGGAAGGAGCAGGATGATGGAAGCAAAACTACACATGTTGATGTCTCTTCATCTCCTTATGGAAAATACATGTATGATGCCACCTACACAACTGAGGCCCCATATTCTCTGGACATCCAAATTAAGACACCTCATGTCAATTATGAAACTTTGGGCCTTACAATGACATACAACCCTACCGCTGGAGCTCTCCAGTCTAAGCTAGATATCATTTACTTAATGAAGAAAGAATTGACAGTTGACTTAAACTTAAACTGGAAAAACAAGATTGATGTCAGCCTTATCTTAAACACTCCCCTGAAATACTACAGGAACAACAGACTCACTTTTAGCCATGAAACAACCAGGTCAGGCTTTTTATGCCGCATAGATTCTGTATTCGGTGTCAGTCCTCTTAAAGGTGATGCATCTTATGCACGTGTCAATGACATGGTTACTGGAAGTGCTAGCCTTGCTCTGCCAGGACTGCAGAAGTTTGAGGGTAAATTCAAGCTAACAGGAGGTCTCAAGGACATGAAAGGTGATGCCAATGTTAAGTTAGGCTACAATACAGTCTCTACTGACTTCTCCAACTTGATGAAATCAAACTTGTACAAAACAACTTTCAATCTGTATACTCCATACACTGAGGACCTCAAGGTAGAGTTTAAACATGATGACAAGAGCAACAGAAATGAAAATAAATTTGACACCAGTTTTAATGCTCAGTATGGTGATTATGAAAGGTCAGCAAGGCTCTCTGTCTCCTGCTCAGGCTTGATGACTGGACAGTTTGACTTCACATTGAAGGGTCCATCTGACTCCCTGGTAGTCAGTCTTAACCACGAAATAACAGGAGACAAAGTAGTTGGCAGCAGCAAAATAGAATCTTCCATTGACAGCATTGGAAACATTGAGTTCTCACTCGCTAAAGAAGGTTCTTTGCAAGACATGACAGCATCTGCTAAACTGGTGAGGAATCGTGAACAGTTGGTGGATACTTCTGTGCAAAATAAATGGGACAACACAGTCACAGGAAAATTCAATGTCCGAGGAAAATGGGTTCCTACCATACAAGTATTGCATGATCACAAAGGAAGCTATTCAAATTTTAACAACAAAGTCAGGGTGACAGTTGATGGCAAAGTTGTGTTAGACAAAGAGTTATCAGCCAAATTCGATGACAAGATCATGGATGTTACAGGAAAAATGAACTATGCTCTGGGTACTGAAGAACACAAACATAGTTTGAGCATTCACAAAGAAGGAGATTTCAACAACCTCAAGCTTACAATTAACAAGAAATGTGATGGTCAAGAGTCCAAGATAACCATTGAACTTCAGACTGATGATCAAGTCAAAAACTTGGTTCATATTGAAAATTTCATGGACTATGGTTTCATTGGCTATGAACTGGAGCATTCTGGAGACTTTGATAAATTCCTTACCAATGTTAAAGTCTACATGACAAAGGATGACATCATAACTGGCAGAGTAGACTTCTTTAAATATGGTACCAGACGTGTAGAGTTTACTGGTGAGCTGACAACACCATTTGATGGCTACACAAACTCCAAAATTGAGTACAGGCACGAAGGTCAGGACAACAGAATGAGCTGCAACATCAATCTTAAGTATGGAGACAGTAAAATCTACAGCTCAGACCTCATCATCCAACGTGAGCCGAGCATGAGTTTGTCCTTCAATGTGAAGACACCATACCGTGGCTATGAACAGCTTCTCCTCTCCTCCAACTTTGATGGTAAAACATTCAACGGACATGCCATCCTTGGCAGGGGCAGAGAGATTAAGACTTCCGGAGTTTCTGGCTCTCAATATGAACTCACTACCACCTTTGACCAACTCAAGCAAGTTACCATCAATCTGGATGGAAAGCTAACTGACGGCAGTGCAGACTTTGTACTTCTGGCAGGCAACAAAAGAATGTCTGGCAAGGCTAAAGTGCTCTATAACAATATGGACTCTCTGTCTGCTTCTGCAGAACTTGTCAGTAATGTGAAAAACTTGGAGGCATTGAAGTTTTTGGTGAAGAAGGCTGCCAGTGCTGGAAGCAAAACCTATCATGCAGAGTTCAGCTGGGACCCTGAGAAACAGGTATGTGCTAGTTAAGTCATCTGAAAACAATCATATAGAGTCATCAAAACTAACAACCATTTGTTGAAGAGCAAAAAAAAAAAACAACTGTCATTGATAAAAAAGGTTTGTATGGTTTTCTGTTTACGTTCTATTGTGGTCACTCTTCCTAGGTGGTGATAGACAGCAAATACTCCAATAGTAACTTTGCCAGATCCCTCAAAAAAGAGCACGCTTTTGAGCTAGACATCAAGTTGCCTTATGAGGCTTTGAGAGAAATTAATTTGGATGTGAACTACAACTCTGTTGGTCAAAATGCATTGGGCTCTAAATTGTCTCTGGATGTCAACCAGGATAAGGTAAGAGCACAAAATAATGTCTTCATGGTTGGGTTTGAAATAGAAAGTGAAATATGAAACTTTGCATGTATTGTTCATTACTCTCTGTAGATCATTGACCTGGATGTTGACTACAGAAACAGTGATCAGCACGAAGTTTCAGTGGTAGTTCGTAAGCCATGGCCCCAGGAGTACATAGTGACTGCAGATCTTAAGGAGGACAAAAGCTCTGACATTTTCATCAACTGGGACAAGTAAGTTGTTGCTAACATGAAAAGAAAAGTAGAAAAAAAATTCTTTTATTGTGTCATTGAAAAGCAGCCTTTCAGTAAAATCTTCAACTCTTCTCATAGGGATGTTGCCACAAGTAACTTTCGCATTAAGAGTGGCATTGCTGATTCATCCTCTGGGTCAGATATAGATATTAAAATGAATATGGAAGTTACCTACAGGTCACGATCTGTTGGCATGGAGCAAACATTCACCAACACCGATGCTACCCTGCTCAAGTAAGTGGAAATTTAAACATTTGTATTCTTGTTTTGGTCAATTGTCTAAGCTGTGTTGTTGGTAGGAAAAGCTAGTATGTGTCTAGAACCAGTTCACACTAGGAAATAAATCTTTGTTCCAGTTCAGGCAGAATTTATTGGGACAACAAAGAGGACAGCAGAATTATGTACAGCATAAATATAAATGGAGGTAGCTCATCCAACACCAGAGAATTCAAAGTGGGATTTCCATCAAGGACACTCATTCTTAAAGGATCTTCAAGGTAATATTACAATATCAGTTGTCATTGATTAAGTCTTATAGAAACAGCATTGAGTAGTTAAGAATACCCAGAATACATTCTATCAACATGTGTAAACATATTCCTGTTACTCAGAACTGAAAACTGCACTTAAAAACAACTGATAAATCAAGAATAAAAGTTGCCTATATCAAAGGTCTTTAAAGTTAACCAAGGAAGAGTGCATCCATGTCAGGGTCTCATGTGGCTGACTTTACTCTCCCCAAAAATTTTTATGTTTCTAATAGAGCATACACATATAACAAAAATCTATATTCAACCCCTGGGTAAGCCACCCCCCCCCCCCTTTCCTTTTCAATCAATATCATTCAGTTGGATATAAAAGATTGAACTATTTCTATATAAATATTTAAACAAAAAAAAACAACTGATCTCTCTAGCCGTGTTGGTAGCACTCAGAATGTGGATGCAACCTTTGGCTGGGACATGGACAGAGATGATACTAAAGTGATTGGATTAACAGCATCAGTATACAATCAGGATTACACCCAAGCTGACATAACAGTCAAAATGCCATCAGTAAGTCTCATTACATTTCTTTTATTTGTTTTTTTCTATTTGACTCCTTATAGCTTGAGATCAATAGCCACATTTAAGTCTGTATTAAGATCTTATGCAGAGTTACCTAGCTTTGTTTTCATGAAAATTACATTCTCTGTATTTCAAATAAACTTTAGGATTTGAAAGTCAGCAGTGCAGTTACATTCAACCGAGGTAACACCATCTTTGAAGGCACAACAGCTTTCTCCTATAACAGTGACTCAAGAAAAACTCTAACCCTATTCTCCACTGTTAAAAACAGTCCCTATGCAACTAGACGTGTTTTCCAAAGTGCAGAGAATAACTACAACTATAGGTGAGTCACTTTTTATTATAGATGTAATACTCCTTCACTTTATAGATGTAATACTCCTTCACTTTATAGATGTAATACTCCTTCACTTTATAGATGTAATACTCCTTCACTTTATAGATGTAATACTCCTTCACTTTATAGATGTAATACTCCTTCACTTTATAGATGTAATACTCCTTCACTTTATAGATGTAATACTCCTTCACTTTATAGATTTAATACTCCTTCACTTTATAGATGTAATACTCCTTCACTTTATAGATTTAATACTCCTTCACTTTATAGATTTAATACTCCTTCACTTTATAGATGTAATACTCCTTCACTTTATAGATGTAATACTCCTTCACTTTATAGATGTAATACTCCTTCACTTTATAGATTTAATACTCCTTCACTTTATAGATGTAATACTCCTTCACTTTATAGATTTAATACTCCTTCACTTTATAGATGTAATACTCCTTCACTTTATAGATTTAATACTCCTTCACTTTATAGATGTAATACTCCTTCACTTTATAGATTTAATACTCCTTCACTTTATAGATGTAATACTCCTTCACTTTATAGATTTAATACTCCTTCACTTTATAGATGTAATACTCCTTCACTTTATAGATGTAATACTCCTTCACTTTATAGATGTAATACTCCTTCATTTTATAGATGTAATACTCCTTCACTTTATAGATGTAATACTCCTTCATTTTATAGATGTAATACTCCTTCATTTTATAGATGTAATACTCCTTCACTTTATAGATGTAATACTCCTTCATTTTATAGAGGTAATACTCCTTCATTTTATAGATGTAATACTCCTTCACTTTATAGATGTAATACTCCTTCACGTTATAGATGTAATACTCCTTCACTTTATAGATGTAATACTCCTTCACTTTATAGATGTAATACTCCTTCACTTTATAGATGTAATACTCCTTCACTTTATAGATGTAATACTCCTTCACTTTATAGATGTAATACTCCTTCACTTTATAGATGTAATACTCCTTCACTTTATAGATGTAATACTCCTTCACTTTATAGATGTAATACTCCTTCACTTTATAGATGTAATACTCCTACACTTGAAGTGTATACTGTAAAATACCATTAGTCCTGTAGGTGTGATAGTTCAGTACAGTTACTTAGACCAATATGTACAATATCATTAGTTTTAAGTTGTTGATTAATTACTGTTTGTTGTCAGTTAGTGATATAACATTATACTCTGTATGTTGTCTTTCAGTGTTCAGCTTGGAGTCAAACACCCAGAAACTAAAGTGGACATCAAGATAGACTCACATCTAGGAAAGAGAGCCAATGTGATGACATCCTCCATGGGTGTAAGGTACTTGACCAGCACAAGCCAGATTAAAAACTTGGCTCTTTTTGCTGAAATCAATGAATTGAAAAAAGAAATAAACCTTGTTGTAAGTACCAAGCCTATTCCCAAAGATTTGTCAAGAAACTAGAAACAAAAAGCTTCTGGTATAAACAAATGTTCTCCTTTATGCAGGCTGCTACCTCTTCTAACAATGTTGGCTTGAGCACTAGAATCATTAATGATGAACCTTTGCAAGTAGAGTTAGCCACTACAGTGAATGGTCAGCAAAGCTTCAAATCTATGGTAGATTCAACAGACAGAGCTGTGAATTTAATTATTGGTATGTAGGCTTGTAAAATGTATAAGTGAAAATCTTAAAATTAAGTGTTGTCCCAATGCATCAATAATAGAAAAAATGTTTATCTCACCAGGTGAGGTCAGCTTCAATGCCAAGTATAACAATGCCTCTTCAGTGACATTTGAAATTAACATGCTCAATGACGGCAACAAAATCTCTGATGCTGCACTTACCTTTACCTTAGTCAAGCCAAAACTTCTTCAGAGCAGCTTAATCTGGAAACCCAAACTTTTGGCTAACTTTAGAAAGTGGCTTATTAATGAGGCAGTTAGAAATGCAGATGACTTCAAAGTTTTTCTTAGACAACTCAATAATGAAGTGAGAAACGAGGTATGTAGGATAAGATGTTACAATTATAATGTTAATATTAAGGCTGACGAACCAAAAGCTAAATTTAAAATTAAAAAGTTTCAAATGGTAAAGACGGTTGTCAGACTGCATTGTTATTTTTATCTTTAACAGCTTGTGGCCAAACATAGAGACATCAGTAGTATCTTGGTGGAAACTTTGAAACTTGCTGCCAAGGATGCTGAAACAGAGTTGAACTCTCTTGCTGTCTCAATGGATCAACTGCAGCAAAGCCTTACTTTGCTTAGAAGAAACAGTGATGGCTATGCTTCTCTCCAAAATCTAATCAAAAGAATTCAGTAAGTTTATTTTGACAGAGGATTTTTAAAAACTCATTAATTTTGTAATTCACAAAGTAAGCTAGCTGGTCATCATACAGGACCTTTAATCTCCTACAAAAAATTTGACATGACCTAAAGCTAGCTCTATCTTTGAAACTACTTCATTGTTAATCCATGTCAGTATTTACAACACACATATCTAGTGAGTTAGGTTCCTTCAAGGTAATTCTTTTGAGCTGTTCCTTCAAGGTAATTTTAGTTTGCCTGTTTCCATTGCAAGGTTTAACAAGGGTGTCATCTGATCATCACAATTTTCATTTTCTCCAACTAATGCCAGGTTTCAGTGAGGCTAACAGATACCCTACAATACAGAATACAAAATAAATCTCAGTCTACACCAGGAAATGTATCCATTTAGTATTCTTAGGAACATTTTTCAGAATATCATTTATGCTATAAGGTCTACATTTAATACAAAATCAAAAAAAAGAAGTAGATATGATTACTATCTATTTGTCTTGCATTAGGTATGATTTCCAGAAATTGATCCAAAGCTACAAGTCAGTCTACCGTAATGCAATCAGCTCAATAACAGCCAGTCTAGATCAAGTCAAACAATACTTAGTGGCCATTAACTATAGGGAAACAGTCACAGATACCATGGAGACTACCTTCAGAGTGATGGACAATGTCATCATTGCATTCACAGATTTCATACAGAAAGACATAGATTTTTCACCAATGAAATCATTGTCTGGTTAGTCCTTTTTTATGGCTTTCATTTTTTTTCATGTCTTTTCTTTGACTTTTATCATTTTATACTCTTTTAAATGAATCTTGTTGGATCAAAGAACACAGAACATTCCAAATATCTCAGAACTAAAACCAAGTAAAAAGCACATTTGGTTTTTATTTAAAATTTCCTTTTGTTTTTCCTGATAATAGTTTTACATGGTAAAAATAAAAAGCAAATAGCCTCTATTATTTATAGTGTTCATCAAAAACATTTGCCATTTACTGCTTAGTGTCTACATAATTTATATTGTCATTTTGTATAAAATTCTGTTTTCTCATAAACAGATAAAGCAATGCAATCAACAGAGGAGTTGAAAAAAGAATTAGAGAGCATTAAAAAAACAGTGTTGAACTTAGATTTGGGGGACATTGTAACTAGAAAGTTGAGTTTCCTGAATGAGTACAAAACTTCTATTGAGAATGTACAGAAGAAAATAATCAGTCAAGTTCCTGAGCAACTGAAAGAAACTCTGCAAATCATATTTGGGGAACTCATTCACCAGGTGAGCTAGTCACGCTATTAATACATTTGAATCTCATACAGCACTGAACTCATCAGTTGTCTCTATATCAAGTGCATCTTAATGTGTCTCTATTTTAATATTCAAAGCAACAATTTTTTTTGTTTCACTCAGGTGGATTACTTGTCTCGCTATTTGGAAATCAAGTCCACCCTTAAGAACCACATCAATTTTGCAATTCAGCTCATTAATGACATAGCCCTGGAGGATTTGACAGAATTTATTGACAATCTGAAAGAGATGCTTAAAGATCCAATTGTTGCTTTCGATTTGGAAAATGGACGCATCATTCTCAACGTTCCTTTACCCATGGCTCTTGAACGTCTTGACCATTTGCCAAAACTCTCAGACTCTATAAACAATGCCAACCAGTTCATTCAAAAATATCTACCCAATAGGGAATCTTTTCCTAATGTAAGTAAATCATACACATTTACATTATGAAAAGTTTTAATAGATGGCTTTAGAAATTATAATTATTTATGTTTCTCTTCTTTTTTTCTTAATAGATGTTCATTTTAAATAGATTTTAAATGTTACCTGCACTTGTTCTTGTTTTATCACCTTAAATTTAGTCATTCATAAGTATTTTGTATGAACTCTGATTAACTTGTTTCATTTTCCATAGATTTATCAATACGTTTGGAATGGCAAAAACAGAACAGATGACATTATTAAGACTGAATTGAATGACTTTGAACCATTGAGACGACGCATTTTACCTTCTCGCTACCGCAATGTCATATTGGACTAAACCAATGTCTGCACCCTGTAGTCATAGAGCCTTGCACATGTGATCAATACATATGTAGATAATAGTTAAATGTAGTTTAGGATTGTTTATTGAATGTAGATACCCGTACCAAAAAGTTATGTGAAATTTTTTATTGTTGAGATATATTTTGATATTAAACAAACAAGTTGTGACTTTTAACAATGCAATAATTATTCTATTGTTCTTATATTATACGGACTATTCAATGTCTAGATGAAAACTATGTATGACATTCTGTGAATAAACCTTGAAGCTTAAACTACATTCGTTTCTCAATTTCTTCTTTTTTTTAGATAAGTTAAAAAGGAAAGAAAATTGCACAAATTGTAAGACACATTTCCTTATGGATAATAAAGATTATTATTATTACTCAAATTGTTCAACATGTTGAGATACTTTGCAATTTTGATATACTTTGAAATATAAATTATTAGTATATATATATATTTGATATATATATTTGTAATAACTGCCTACTTTATTTACATGCAGTTTCTACATTAATTTCTTAATAAATTATGTTCAAAATAATATAATGAATTTCATTTAAAACAAAACAAAAAACACCTTATCCATAAAATTGCAAAATTAAAATTGTTGATAGAATTTCAAAGGCCGGCTATAGAGCTAATGACTAAGTATAATAAGAGTGGAATCCAGACAATGAAACTCACACAAATAGAAGTTCTGCTTAATTTGAATTCTCTTTATATTCATTGATGATTAAACATTCAATTTTATTTCACTCAACCAAAACAAGTGGGTTGATGGCATTCACTAATCCTTCAACTATATTGATTTATGTGTAAAAGGCATATAGCATGTTACATCATGCATATGAATCATGAGGCCAGTATGGCTGTGTGGTATGTGCTCTGGACTGTCATTTGATGGTGCCAGGTTTGATGTAATCCAAATGTGAAGGGACATCCAAAACGTAAAACTATTACAATGGTTGTGCTTTAAGAGGGACAACAACTGGATGACATCTCGTCCATCACTCATCACCAGACATTAGGCACTGTGTAGTAGTCACTATCTTTGACTATATGATGTGATGTGCCCAAAATCAAATCAAATCAATCAATATGTCTAAAAATGGCATCAAGAACTCTTTTAATTCCAAAGTCTATGAAGAGAAAATAGATAAAGATGTTAGACTTGAAAAACAAGGGAAGTAATTTTGTAGGCTATAGATAGTATTATCTCCCTTGAACTACAAACTCCTAATGTGCAGTTATTCTTTGTTCCCTGCCATATTTAATTACATTTTTAAACAGCTATTATTACTTTTTGACAGTTACATTTATAGGACTATTCAGATTAGCATTTTTATCTGCTTTAATCCAACAGTTCTCTGCATTGAAAGCAAGATTTTCTCCTAATTAAGATATAAATTTACAATGAACAATTAGGAATTGTATAAATAAGATTACATAAACCTCCTTTACAATAGTATCCTGGTGGAAACATCATTCTATCTAAAACTAATTTCAACTGAATACACTCAGATCTTAGTTGGAATGCAATACAAGTTTAATGAATGTTTGTTTCAAAGCTCTATTCTGTATTTCAATAATTATCAAGCTTTGTTATACATAAAATGTCCTAAATTGTTTTATGGTATTTCAGAAGGGTTTGGTATACTTCTATGAAGAATTGTTAGAGTTTTAATTTTTATTTTTAATACAACCTCTGTATGATAACTCATGCCTTTTCTCTACCCTTGTTTCAAACTGCTTAGAATGATCTACTACTATCTAATGCAGTGGTAAAAAAAAAGGCTTATTTCTTACAATGTTTGAAAGTTGATTAAAACTAAATTTAAAATTGTTAAAAGCATATCTGCGACACAAAAAGACATTTGTTTTTAATTAGTGATGAAATATTATTTCAAAATTGTGTAGTTATGTTGCGACATATGGGCACCATAAGTGGTTGGACGCTACAAAGGCTTCATAAGTAATATAGAATAAACAAAATCTAGATCTATCCACTTTTCACCTTAGGAGTTGTGATACACAGGCAACATCTTGTTAAAATTGTAGCCCACAATTTCATTCCTATTTCAATCTAATTATAAAAAAACAAATGATGAGCAACATGTTAAACACTGATTGTAAACTAAGGTTCACTGCATTTCAAAAGGGAGTTGTATTGCTTGTTTTGTTAAGCTCTGTAACACAATTTTAAAATTTTTTTAGAAACAGGAAGATTCATCAGTTGGCAATGACTTAAAGTAGGCTAAGAAAAATATTTGTTTTACGTGGTAGTCAACTAATGCAAATGAATGAAATCAACCTCCGACTGCAAGGAAAGATATTGACTTTCATTGATTAAAATATTTTTTCCTTTTATGGAGATATTAAATATATTTTAAAGGGTTTTACAATCTCACATAAATTGTTTTTTGACAAATGAATTACTGCTTAAGGACAAAGATGCCTATGCAATTCACTTAACAATGCTCTATGAAGAAATGACAATTTGCTTCTAGGATGTAATAAATTAAAAAATTAAAATATAAATGACAATTTTTAAACGTTACTGATGTTCCAGTTGAGTTGCAGGGAAAAAAAATAGATTTACAAAAGTATGTCTTCAGTCAAAAGAATGTTAACTAAAGGAGACACAACAGAGGTATGGCTGCACTTCAATGTTGCTGTAAAATTCCAAAACTGTGGTCGAAAATAAAATCATTTTTAACTTTTCCATCAACATGCATGGTTAAACTGGATTTAGTGCATAACAAACTTAATGAATAAGCAAAGAAATAGACTGGATGTAGCCACTAGAAAAGACCTTCGCCTTACTTTGGCTAATTTAAAGCTTGAAATTTCTATTATTGTCAGATTGCAGGAGGCACAAGGTTACCAATTGCTTAATTTCATTTTTTTGGGAATTCAGCGATAATATTTATGTAAAAAAAACAACAAAAAACAACTAATTTTACAATTAAACCTAAAAATAGTAGGTCCTAATATTCCATAACTTAAAAGGTTAAAAGGTACTTTTATAAAGATTTGAAAGAAAGTCATGACAATGAGATTAATTTTGTATTATTGACATAATTTTTGTATAATAATTGTAAAATTAACAATCTGTTATTGACAGCATGAGAGTTAATAAATAAATGACATTTAATTCAAATTTGATTTCTCTCATTTCTTTATTAGAGGGTGTTTTTAAAAGAAAAAATACAAAAAGGGGGCGGTAGGCCAAAAAAAGGTTGAAGACCACTGGTCTAGTGTAATAGAT
The DNA here is from genome assembly GCF_947242115.1 of Biomphalaria glabrata. NCBI lineage: Eukaryota > Metazoa > Mollusca > Gastropoda > Planorbidae > Biomphalaria > Biomphalaria glabrata. The sequence continues at coordinate 29,757,105 of NC_074715.1, read as the reverse complement.
ATGCAGAAAAACAAGAACAAAAAACAGTCTTAAAGTATGTCACTTTTATTATTGCTATGGGAACCATGCAGATCATCTAGTAGACATGATGTATGTAATATTAATACACAATACATTAATTTGCTTCAATGCATACATAACTTGACTATCTTTGTAACAACTTTACTACTAAAAGCTATTTACTAAACATGACCATGGCATGATAGCTACATGTGACCACTTGAACGACTAAGGGAAGACACCTTGATAAAAAGGTGTGAAAAAAAAAGGTAAGCAAAAAATCTTTTTCTAATTTGATGTCAAAGAGGCTAATTATGTAAAGCTAATCTGTTCCCATGGCTGATAATAAATAGAGTTGATCTATTAATAAAACAACACTTTTATGTCATTGCTTATTGTAGAAATTAGGAGTGTGGTGGTTGAGTGGTTAAGCACTTGGCTTCTGAACCTAGGGGTCCTGGGTTCAAATCCTGGGATCTTCTAGGATGCCAGCTCTAATGGCTACCTGACATTAGTTGGGGGGAAACTAAAAGCAGTTAGTCATTGTTAACTATGGACCACAGAAACAGATGACCTTTATATTATCTGCTCTATAGATCACAAAATCTGAAAAGGAAACATTTACTATAGTAGAAACTAAGTCTATGTTCCCATGCCCTACCTGAATTATTGATGGAAATTGATGATATCATGATGGTGGCCAACTGTCATTATTTCTCTAGGTAATGTCAGGTACCCATTAGATTAATATGGACTCAGAGACATCCTAAAATCCACAAGGGTCCAAATCCATGATTTGAATTTACTACCCCCTGGGTAGTTTTGAAGCCAAGCACTTTACCACTTGGCCACTGTGCCCCTAAACTGGTGTGAACCCAACCCAAAATGGTCTTTTCATAGCCTAACCTTCAGACAGCCTCTGCTTCATTCCTGACCAATGGCAGATCCAAGGGCAAACAGCTAAAAAAGGGTTATGAGCTATATACCATTGGGTAAAAGTACAGACACAATAAAATATAAGAAATACTTTCTTTTCTTTTTTAATTGCCATGTAACTTATCTTCTAGATATAATTACATTTTTACAAATAGTTTATAACATCTTGTACAAAGTTTTTGATTTTCATATCCACAATGATTTTATAAAATACAAAAAAAAAACAAAAACAAATATATCATAAAAAGAGACTTTTTGATGATGCCACTTTGGCATTATAAAAAAAAATACACTCCTGATACAGTTCTCAAAAAGACACCATGCTTAAGTTATCAACCAATACATTATCTTAAAAATCACATCCATTCCTTCAAAAAAAGAGGATTATTATGCTTTACACTTTATAATGTGATTATCAAGTTATTCATGTTAAGTCATTGATCTAGCTAGAGAAGTTTTGTATTTCTAAGTGAATCCCTTTTTTTAATTTACAGAAGTAAAAATACATAAGGCGGCAGCAAAAATTTTTTTTTTAAAAGATGGATATTTCATAGGTAAGGAAAACTCAAAGAGCTTATGAACCAGCCAAATATTTTTTTGATTGCATTATATACAAAGGACATAGACTGTACCTGCTATGAACATTCTAAATATCTGGATAAACAAAAACCCAAATGCAAAATAATGAATTAACATTTTATGCCAACAATACATCATAAACATCATATCAGAATAAAAAAATAAAAATAAAACAATATTGACTGAATATTTTGAGTATTATCCCAATAATGGTTCAGATGACTTTCCAATACAGCTATAAAACTAGAGTAATATAGTTCCAGTAGCCTTTGGATCAGCAGAGACAGGGGATGGGGAGTAGAGAGAAGACATCCCATGGTACATTGGTAGTAACAAAATGTTCAACTGGTTAAAACAAATAGTCATATGGAAGATTAATTTGGTTACAAATGTTACAATGAAATGTACAAATAAGATAAGATAGGACATACTCTGTGATTGAGATTGAAATTTAGATTGTCAACATTGACTGAAGGAAAACAAAACATGCATTCAATAATAATTATTAGACAAAGTCTTTGAAAATAATTCATAAATAACTATGATGCCATTGCTTCTAGTAGAAATTGTGTCCATGTTCCCATGCCATATTGAATGATTGATGACTAACAGCAAAATACAGTTTTAAAAAAAGATTCCGTTTGAGAGATTCACTAAAAATTCATGTAACAGAGTCATTATTAAATAACATGTATATATATATACTAACAATCATATCCACAAAACTTAGGTCTATTCTGGTTGGGCTGTCAGGGATACTGAATACATAATAAAAACTTACCAATAATGTTGCTCTGTTCATGCATGCCAAACAACTTTAAGAACAAAATAATGAGACATTTGTCATCTATTTCATAATAGTGAATGTTTGACTTTCTTTTTCCCAGTTATCCCCTAAAAACAGGGAACAGTAGTGCTATAACATGAAGGCATAAATAAATATCACGGAGGTATTTTGAGATTCTTTACAGTAACATTGAACAAAAAAAAAAAAATTAGACTACAGTGAAAGACTTCCAGACAACATAGGAGTGCAGCTTTCCAAAGGTTGGTTAGTGTTTGGTGCATTTACATTTTCAGCTGGTGACTCCTCTCTCCTGGAATGTGTAACATCATCACACATGGAGCTGTAGATGGTGTGCCTGTCACAGGACAAGCACAGCGGGATATTCTGTGTTGGGTGGAACAAAGTGTAGTACACCACTTGGAAGCTAACATGCAGTGCAAAGAGAACAAGCACAACTATGAACCCCCATAGATGGAACCAGGCTCCCAAGTCTTTGGTAAATCTAAACCAGAATGCCAACATGAAAGCATTTTCAATATAGACCAGGAGATAAAATATAATAACTCTGTATCGTGTATGTCCTTCACGCATATTTAAAAAGCAAAATATCATCACGAAGCTACAAATTAAGTTAAACAATTTTTCCTGCAAGTTTTTTTTGTAAAAGGAGGTGTTCTGCATAATAAGCCAGACTGAGACTATGATCCAGTGAAGGGTTAAGATCCCAAACACCCACAGATCAAATGCTGAGGCAAAGAAGGCGATGCACAATATCCTACCTCCGACCTCACTCAATCTCCAGATAAAGTAAAATGGCAGGCTCTTAAAACTCATTTTTGCTTTTAGGTCATTGGAGTTACGCAGTGATTTATGGTAAGACAACAAGGACATAGCCAGACTCATCCAAGATGACAAGAGTGTTCCTACCAGTAGTGAAACTGAAAAAAAAACAACAATTTTTCTATTAACTGTTATAATTTTATTTGTAATTTATATTTCCTAGCCCTCACATAAAATATACAGAAGAAATGATGAACCTTCAATTGAACAATAAACTAGAATGTTTTAATATGTCAAGGACTAAGTCTGCATTTCAATTCCCTCAAAGTTACTTATTCATGTAGTGAAATACAAAAAAGCTATTTTTAGCAGCCCCCAAAAGGAGAAAAGCAGCTATTATTTTGTGTGGTCCATCCCATTTAGATCACAAAAACTTGAAAAGATACTGAAAATCCTATATCATAATATTTTGTATCTTGCAAAGTTCTTGAGTACTGGCCGCTTTTTCTTTTCTGAAAGTGAACCATTTAAGTTTTAAATTAAATATACAACCATTTTTTTTTAATAAAAATACACCACTTTTTAATAAAATATTTCAAGGAAGGTAAGTCTTTATAATAGGCTTAAGACTTCTTTCATTGATAGTTCTAGCTTCATTGATAATTCACGAATAGGTAAAAAAAAAAAAAATCAATTCTAGATTTAGATCTATTAGATGTTAATTTATAATTCAAAAACAATTTATACATTATTAATCATCATTATTCTTGAACATTTAATAATTTTAAGATTAAACATGCAAGAAAATCAATATGGTATTATTGTTATTAATCTTCTCTGTCGACTGTATTCATCAATTCGTGTTATAGATCTAGTATACGCCCTAGACTTAGATCTACATCATAAAATATGACTATTTTTAATGTTGCTTTAAGTTTATTGATAAGCTCTGCTTATATTTCTACATAAATTTAATCTAGCTAGATCTCTAGGTTTCTACATCTAGCCTGAATACTAATTTCGTTAGTTCCATAAAAATATTGAAACCGACAAAAAATTATTTACAATTTTAAATCCGAAAAACTTCAATTTGTCTCAGTGGACATGTGCCTATAGACCCTGTGCAAGTAGGGTCAAGTATGAGTTTGATTCTCAAATTCTCTCAAGTCCAATAATATATACTCTGCAAATAGAGCAGTTCTATTTCTCGATGTGAAAGAAAAACAAAATGGCATTTATTGTATACAGGAAACATCCTTTAGTCATCAGATGCTGACAGCACAAAGACTGTATAGCCTACTAAGTCAATCCAGGGATAATATCTGGACAGGTTTCATCACTTGCTTTAAAGAGAAATTCAATTTTCCTTTTCTCCTGGAGGAACCCATACTACCATTTGATAAAAGATATTGAAAAGTGGAAAGAATGAAAAGAGATGTCAGAAAAGAACCTACTATATCATACTTAGCTAAGGCTTCTGAAGAAAATCAGAAAAGAACAATCAATATATATTGCTGTTACCATAAAATTACAAACACAAAAAAGAAAAAACGTATGTAGTTCCACAAAAGCAGAATGGTTCAATTCCTATTGGAAGCAGAAAATCTTCATAATATAATGTTTAATGACTATCTAAATAAAAACAGAAGCATCTGGAAAGGGCTCTATGGTATTTACAGCATTAGCTTTCATACAATTATTTCAAACTTCTATTTAATCATGCATCCCTCTGAAAAGAATTCCAAAGTTTCAGATTCTTTGCACTTCTCCTAACTAAATATATCATTTTTGGTGCTCACCCAGTTGCCATGATTATTATTTTTCTCACCATTTATTCACATCCCTTAGAACTCACTAGCCTTATCCAGTTCTTGGTGATCTAGTTTGAGTTTACCCTGAACCACTGTAAACTGCAATTAGAGTATATTTTTAGCAGTATTGGTGATTGAGTTAACCCTGAACCACTGTAAACTGCAATTAGACAGTTGGAATAAAGTACCCTCTCATTTACGCCAAATATTCACAAACCTTCCAAAAGGTTGTTTCTGTTCACATTGTCAACAAGTTTTTTTCTGTGGGGATAAAGAGATATACTACCAGGCCATTTTATCCAGCGGCTCTCTCTGTCCTTCATCAAACTGACTATTGGTTAAGTATGCTTCTGCTAATGCCATTGTTTGTTTTTTTAATCATGATTTTAGCAAGGAGACTAAAGAGATACTCTGTAAGTGCTACAAACCTTTGTTTTCCTCTCTTGCCGACCATTTAAAACTGACCACAAGGATCAAAGTACCACTGCTTACTACACAAAAATGAATATTTCCAGGATGATACAAATGGAAATGGAGCAAAGAAATAGAACAACAACAACTGAGAAATAGGCTGCTACAATAAAGGGGAAAAAAAATCAAGCAATGCCCTAAGAACTAAAACTAAATATGCAATAAAAATCTCAAAACAAAGGAAGCCTCATGCCAACAAGGTAGTAGGAAACAAATCCTGATCATGGGATGAGCAGCTAAGAATCACTTGAAGTCTATCACTAGAAGTTACATATTCAATTTTGGAATATTAGTAGCTTCTATCAGCAGAGAGACGCAATAGTTACATCAGCAGAGAGACACAATAGTTACAGCATTTTAAAAGGAAAAAAATTACAGCTATTTAGTCTCTTGAGCTTTGAAAACAATTAAATGAGTGATTAACAAAAGGCTCATCTGACAGTAGAAGAGGTCTTTCCAGAGGAACTCATATTAACAACTTACTGGAAATAGTATCACTGGCACGTTTGAGCTTGATTGATATGTAAATCTGCCAGGCCAGTTGTGGGGCTGACTCCAAAAAACTTTCAAACAGACGAAGGAGACAGCTATTGAGATCTTTATACAACATGGCTTGCTTATATTTTTCTCTTTCTTCTTGATGACATTTTATGTTTCGACTTTTGAGGCCATAATAAAGATACTCTATAATCCTTAAATAAAATACATATGATGTATTACTCTATGCAATCATATTTTCTTATTTAAAAAGTAACAAGAAAAACATAAAAAATACTAAAAAAACAAACAAAGCTTATATTTATGAAGTATAAATGTATCAATTAGTTTGGATCAGTCGTGTGATTGACCTAGACATATAAATCTGTGTGATAGAAATATTTTTACCAATTGATTTGTTAAGCTTTTAGCTTTCTCAATGAGCTATGGTCCTATCACTTATCTGGACCAGTTGTGAAAAGGGTGGGGGGGGGGGGGGGGGGGGGGGGTGGGGGGGGGGGGAAGAGGGTATCATGGTGAATGTTTACATGATCGTTTTTTAAGGGAAAAAAAAGTCACTCAGTGCTCTAGGGGACTAATTCAATTTATACCACCACATCTGTCAAGTATGAATATCTTTCCCCTGTTCAAGATACCAAACAAAATAATTAATTACCAATAGTGCAAACTTTCAGCTTAATCCAAGATTAGGTGTGGGATAAATAATGTGTACAAAATATTTGACCACACAGAAAGACTGAGTTAATATAAGCTTACATTGTAAAAAAAAAAAAAAAAAAAACTTTCAGAAGCAATATCAAAGAAAATCTTGTGAAAAGCATTCAATTTTAAATGCCATTTAAGAAATCATAACATTAGGTTTTTAAAAATAAAACCTATAATTTTAGTAGATTTTTTTTTCCATTTTGTTTGTATTTACAATATATTCATATTACATGTTTGTATTTATTTAAAATATAGGGTTTTATTAGAATAAATCTAAATTAGAGATCTTATTTAATACTTATGAGTACAATAAACTACAAGTCATGTAAAAGAACTCTGTAATTTCTCCAAATGTTATTTGTGTCATTTACTTACTTAGTACAAACATGATAGTAAAAAAAAAATTGTAATTGATAAAACTTTATTTGATATATATATTTTGAAAAAAATATCTCTTTGATTTTGGGATGGAGTCTCCAACACTAGAAAGTCCAAAGACTCTGATAAAGAGTGGCTCCAATTGGAGATCAAAATTTCTAAGAGTTCTAATATTTGACCATCAACATGATACTTAGAACTAATCTGACTACAACTCAGATGAGCTGGTAAATACTGAAATCTATATTAGATTTTATCAGCTCACACATTTTCTCAATTTGAGTTGCTTGCAGTCAAAAAAACTTTTTAATTCATTAGTCCTGAATGCACTTTTAAATTAGATTGTGTTGAAAAGTCTCAAATGAGTCATTTAAGTTGGTCTCAAGAAACTTTTGAAGATGTATGTGACAACTGAGGAAAATATGAAAACTGAGGCACACTTTTAGATAGCCAGAATAATGCAAATATTGTAAGCATGATGAAGAAAGTGAAATAGGACTGTTATTAATAGCAGGACAGCAGCATTTTAAAGATAAGATCAAGCCAAACTTAATTTTAAATCTTGTTTTAAATTAAGTCAATACATATTGCAAACAAAATATAAAAATAATAATTTTTTTTTTAAAGAACATTTTCAGAAGATCTTAAGAATGTAGCCATTGCATGTATTTTAATCACAATAAAGGTAAAACACTATTTTTTCAGGACTAAAGTTGACAGACAAGAATTACTGCTTTGTTAATGAGGGTTGCTAAATATAATATGATTAAGATATTTTTATGAAATGGTTTATAATAAAGTATAAAGAAAATTAGTTTAATCAATTAAATTTGTTTTATATCATATAATCAGATTAAATAATAAATGTGTCTTAATTTTCTACTATTTTTCTTTTACAACAAAAAATATAGATGATTTTGGGGTTTCTTGTTACTATATATATATATATACATATAATATATTTTTCTAATCTGTTAGAGTGGAAATTTAGTGTTATATTAATACTAAACCTAGATCTATATATTTGATTAACTGTAACCTTAAAATAGTTAAAAGTTAACTATGAAATCAGTCAATATGTGTTTTGTTTAAAATCCAGATTTATATGATTTTTCTGCAGGATGAAATGATCTCAGCCCTGTAAAGGAATAAACACATATCATAAAGTAAACTTTCAATAGAAATTCACTTATGAATGTATAGAAATATTTACCTTACGACAGGTCCAAGCATAAACAGAGTACACAAAATACGTAATCCCCAAACATATTTTGGAGTCAATGTCAAATGTTCTGCAGTAGTTCTCTTCTTTTCTTTGTGATAATCAATGAGATACCAATGAAGACCTAACAAACAAGTGATCATTGATGATACAGCAACTAGTGCAGCTGTCACACCCCCATACTCATATTGTTTTTCCCTGAAGTAGTGTACTACCATCATGACATCTGTGACAATATCAAAGAGAAATATAACTATGGCAGATACTCCAAATACCAAGTCATAATAGCAGAACTTTGCCTTTGACTCATGCACTTTAGGATTAGGCACATTTTTCTCAAATAGGTGCATTTTTCTTTTTTGCTGGTCCAGTGAGCCTCTGGCAAGACCCAAATCAGCTTGATCAGAAAATATCCTATTTTTGGGTGCACAGGAAGAAGCATCAGCTTGATCAGTTGGGAATACATGACTGGTTGGTTGAGAGGTTGTAATGTCTCCAAAACCTTTCATTTCAAAACTAACTTCAATTTCTTCATTTAGTACATTAGGCTGCTGGAAATGTATAATGTTATTTTCTGGTGAATCCCCATTAGCTGCAATCATAAAATGTTTCATTGTTATAACCAAAATTATATGGACATTTAAACTTGATGCTAAACAAGATAATGTTGTTGTTTCCAATTTCTAAATACTTAACACTGAATCTAAATTCAATTCATGTTTCCAAGTTTTAGTTGGGTTCACTTCAGTGATTGCCCTCTATCCACATTTCTATTTTGTATTATTTATTCTGGTGTTTAAGTAACAAGTTCCAGGTTTTAGTCTATGTTTAAATGTCATGTAATCCAGTAGCAGAAAAGAGATACATACCATATGTTGGTCTAGACCTAATCATGGTAGAAATTTAGATGACTAAGTTTGAAATTTAACAATGATTTGACTTGAAACTTAGACTAGATTTAGATCTATTAGGGTGTAGAATCAGTAGTAGACATCTTCTAAATAGATCTAGGATGTTGAGGCTGATGGATCTTTGAACTGATCTAATCTAGTTCTAGATCCAGAACTTCTCACAATTCAAGTCTGCATAATATCCATCGTCTGATCTGATCAGCTGACTTGATGTTGAGTCAGTGACAGTGTCATCACTCCACTGATACAGTGTCTCCTGAAATGAACAATTATGAAAGATGATTGAATTGATAGAATGTGTGAATAAATATCTTTCTGAAATTCTTGGTCTGGTTACTGTCAACTGACTTAGTCTTAGATCTAGATCTTACTAGATTGACTAATTTCTAGAGTTAAAAGTAAATCTAATCCTAGAGTTGATAATGATGAGATTTAGTCATTTACTCTTACGCTTATAGTAACAGTAACACTAAAGTCTAGTCTCTAGATTCTAGAATACTAAATTACTATATGAATAGTCACTAGAGATCTAGATATTTTTTATTTTAAACTTTAAATATACTAATAACACAACTCAGTACTCACTAGACTTGACTAGACTACACAACAAAATCTATATAGATCTAATCTACACTGGACTATTGTTCAATGTTTTGGGGTTTGAACTCTGCCTGCCACCATCCTCCACCCTCCCAAGGGGTTATGATGCCATTATGACTAATCATTATCATCTGATCTGAAGGAATATCCATAACATTTTTGTAATATGATAAATATGTAGAATAGATCTAAAGTCAAGATCTAAATCTAAATCTTTCTCTCATCTGTCCCTTGACTTTCATCATAGTGGTATTGTGACAGTTTGCCTAACCTAATCCCTCCATTTATCCTGGTCAGCAGCTCTTCTTAGAAGATATCAAGAGAGAGGCTGGTTCATTCTTTTACATTGTCCAGCTAACTTTTCTCTGGATGAATGTTTGTTTGTGCTCCCTCTACTTTACCTTGAAAGAAGACTTAAGTGAGTCAAGTCTTACAATGTGACCAAACCAGCTCAGCTTTCATCTCTGCCAAGTTCTGAAGAGTTTCTTCTTTTTTTGCCATCCAGAGTGGTGACTTGTAAAAGTACTAACTCATTTGTCTGCTTTTCCTGGTATCTGATACTCAGCATTTTCCCATAGCATTTACTCTCAAAGGCTTGAATTCTTCTTTCAGCCTCAGCATTTAGTGCCCCACTATTACAACCATATAGAAGTACAGAGACTGCTTGCAAAGAATACAGATTTAATTTTACTTGGAAGCTGATGTTACTCTTTCTGATTTTCCACAGTTTGCTCATGGCTAAAGTGAGTTTCTATCCCTTTTATTGATCCCACATCTTTTGCTATGTTTGATCCTAGGTATCTAACTGAGTCAACTTTTAATGTTTAACCTTTCAACTATATGCAACACCTAATACTATCTCCACCACAAAATAGAATTTTGCTTTTTTCTGCTCTGGTTTCCCTACCAACTGCTCTAGCTGCTGCATCCAGTTTTGAAGTAAGATCTTGTACATTTTCACCAATGAGGTCTATATCCTCTGCTAACCTGAGATTGGAAAAAGGCCACCATTTACAGTCAAGCTAGGAGGAGTACTTCTTGACAGGGTTACTGCAAGGGTGGTGGACAAAAAAGACATACATTCTATTTTGGAGTTTCCTATGATTGTGTATATATGCAGTATGTACAGGTGCATGTAGTTAGCGGTCATTGTGGGGTCAAGTCTCTGTACTAATCCTGTCTCTAATCTTTTTTGTTTGTGATGCAGTTTTTGTATGTGATGCCTAGGATCTTTCTGTAGCATCTCAATTCCATTGCTAGGATCCTCCTCTTTAGTTCTGCAGTCAGCATCTGAGATTTGCAAGCGTGGCCATGACCAGTCAGATTTTTGTGTTGAGGGTTTCTTAGGGTTAGGGTTAAATAGCTCCAAGGTATTTAAAACTTCTGACACTTGTCAGCTTTTCACCTCTAACGTTGATGTCCTTTTTAAAGTCCTGTTTGCTATAGATCATAAATTGAGTTTTTTCGACATTTATTTGCATACTGTAGTGACCTAATAAAACACTACAGGAAGACATGTCTTGAAGCTAGGCTTTATTGAACAAGAATGACAAAACAGTTCATAATAACACAGTACACACACACACACAAGCTGACCTGGACACCATGACATTTTGACACACTAGAACAGATCAGTTCAAAACACACAACAGGAAACATAAATACACAACATTCACCCCCCGTTTAGTTTCTTTTCGCTCTACTTTTGAGATTATATGAGTGCTACCAGTGTTACCAGGAGCCAGTTGATGTTGAAAGACCTCAGAAGATGTTTCAAAGTCTCTTGGAGCGAAATCATGTACTACGGTCTCTGAAGATGAGTCGCCTCTCGGAGCCAAATGGTGTAGTGAGACAGTTTCTTCCCGTCCATTTGGAAGACGTATGTGGGCATAGTTCTGATTAGCTTCAATAAGCTCCACTTCATCTACCAGCGGATCATATTTGCTTTGCCTCGCATGCCTTCTCATCAGGACAGGCCCTGGAACAGATAGCCAGGTCGGCAGAGAGACACCACAGGCAGACCTTCTTTTATAGGAAAATAGTCTTTCATGAGGCGTCATGTTTGTAGCAGTGCATAGTAGAGATCTAATTGAATGGAGAGCGTCGTTTAGGGCTAGCTCCCATTGTGTATTATGTAGTCCTCTTGATCTGACGACAAGAAGAATTGACTTCCAGAGAGTCGAGTTCAGTTTTTCAACTTGCCCGTTTCCTTTGGCATTGTATGCTGTGGTTCTGCTTGTTACTATGCCTTTACCTCTGAGGAAAGATCGTAGCTCTTCAGACATGAAGGCTGATCCCCGGTCGGAATGTAAATACGAGGGCGTGCCGAAAATGCTGAATAGGTTTGTGAAGCATCTAATTACTGTTTGAGTAGACATGTCAGGACATGCATATGCAAAAGGAAACCTTGAGTACTCATCAATAATTGTCAATAAATATTTATTTTTAGTGGTAGAAGGGAGTGGTCCCTTAAAGTCAACACTAAGTCTCTCAAATGGTGATGTGGCTTTTACTAAGCTGCCGGCAGATGGTTGATAAAAATGAGGTTTTATCTCTGCACAGATGGGGCAATTGTTTACTACAGTTCTTATTTCTTCAACTGCATACGGAAGATTCTTTCACCGGACGAAATGGAGCATTCGCACTATGCCAGGATGACAAGAGTGTTGTGAAGTTCTTTCAAAGACCTAGGGGTGGTTGTACTTGCAATGTACTTGCACAGAATCCACGAGAAAGAGCATCGGCGGCCATGTTGTCAGCCCCCGGCCGGTAACACACATCAAAACTGTACATTGATAGTTTTATTCTCCACCTCTGAATTTTGTTGTTTTTTATTTTACCGTGATGGCAAGGGTTAAGCATGAAGGATACGGACCTTTGATCCGTGGTGAGTTTGAAATGCGACCCTAATAGAAAATGTCTCCATTTCTTGATTGATTCCACAATAGCCATTGCTTCTTTCTCTATGGAGGATTGACGTCTCTCACTAAGAGATAGTGTTCTGGAGAAGAAGGCAACTGGTCTTTTGTTCTGGGATAATGTAGCGGATATAGCGATATCCGATGCATCTGTCTCAACCTCCAGCGGCGTTTTGTGGTCTACATTAGTGACAACAGCCATTTCTAGTTCTTTTTTTAACGCTTGAAATGTATCTTTGACTGTCTCAGGGAGTGGGAAAGTTCTGTTGTGTACCAAAGGATGGATCTTATCTGAGAAATGTAATATCCAGTTGGCATAGTAGGAGAATAGACCAACAGCTCGCCTTTGTGCATTTAGGTTCTCGGGTGGAAGAAGTTGACGCAAGGGCAGTAGTCTGTCGGGGTCTGGCTTCATCTCATTATGGGAGACTTCATAACCTAGTAATCTTATTCTTGAGGATGCGTATGCACACTTTTCCTCATTAAGAGTTAGTCCATATTTAGCTATTTGAGAGACCATATCATCAATGCGAGGTAAGGGATAAGCATCCTGAAGTGTGAACCGATTAACAGTTTGGCTGTAGTCCACTACCATTCTTCGTTTGTGTCATTCGTTAGTTGTTATTAAGACTTGAGCCCGCCATGGAGATGACGAGGGCTCAATGATGCCATCTTTTAAGAGTCTCTCAACTTCTGAATTGATGAATAGAGTGTCGTTTGCAGAATATCGTTTGGATTTTGTGGCGATAGGTCGACACTCTTTAAGCATATTTTGGAAAAGAGGAGCGGGTTCGACATTAGCAGCTTTCATTCCATTTAACACCATTGTTGGTTTAGGCCCCTGAAAAGTGATGTGTACACTTTCATGTTGTTCAAGGAAGTCATGGCCTAAAATAACATCCTCACAGAGGTTGTCAAGTATGTGTAGCTTGAAGTCTTTATAAGTGGAGCCTTTACTCTTAATGTCAGCATTAACATGGCCTTGAGTATAACCAGTTAGGTTCGTGTTGGCCATAGATATATGTTTTGATGAGTGAAAAGTTTTGAATCTATACTTTCTGACAGCCGATGCAGAAATGTAACTGTCCGAACTACCTGTATCAATGAGGGCGTCAAGGGTAATGTTGTTAACTTGTATCTTCATTACAGTACGAGATAGCGAAAACGAAGAGGCGGCTGTTATTGTATACGCCGCTGAATCAGAGTTATGTCTGTAAACTGTAGAAAGTTTTGATTTGCATACCTTTTTGTAGTGTCCCTTTTTACCGCATTTATTGCAGGTTGCATCTTTAGCGGGGCATTTGCCACGAGAGTGGATAGCACCTCCACAAAAGTAGCACTTGCCTTGAGCTGCAGCTATGGTACCGGTTGTCGAATCAATCGTGTCTTCTACAGCAGAGCAAAGTGGCAATTCTGACGTAGTGGATTGTTGTGCTTGAAAAGTAGTGGCTTGTTGCGAGTTATATGTCACAGAATGTTTCTGTGCCATCTCAAGAGATCTAGCTACCTCCAATGACTTTGCGAGGTCCAGAGATGAGTACTCTAAAAGTCTCTGCGTAATCTCTGGTGATGACATGCCACTAATGAATGCGTCTCTGATGGCCTCGTTCTGGTTTTTGAGGGCAGTGATTGCTCTGAAATGGCAGTCTTTAGCTAGCAATCTCAATCTTTGAATATATCTGTCAACACTCTGTCCCGTTTCCTGGATAGGAGATAGCGAGCATAAAACTCATTGGTTTGTTTGACATAGAGTCCATTTAGTGTGTTTACAGCAGATTCAAAGTCAGTACAGTCAGATATCAATTCGTACACAGCATGTGAGATAAAGTTACATAGTAGATCGAACTTCTCACCTTCTGATACAGCTAGTTTTAATGCAAATTTTTCAAATGTGTGAAGCCAGTGCTTCCAGATCCTTTGAGCGTCCGGATCATTAGGATCCACCACCAATCTTTCAGGTCTTAGAAAACGATCCATACTTAAGGTTAGAAGCACAATTAATCCACTGGATTCTTGTTCAATAAATTGTAGTGACCTAATAAAACACTACAGGAAGACATGTCTTGAAGCTAGGCTTTATTGAACAAGAATGACAAAACAGTTCATAATAACACAGTACACACACACACACAAGCTGACCAGGACACCATTACATTTTGACACACTAGAACAGATCAGTTCAAAACACACAACAGGAAACATAAATACACAACACATACTATATGCTGGGAAGATCTATGTGCATCACCAGATCAGCTAGATTTTCATCTGTCCGTGCTAGACCATACATATCATCCAATGCTTACAGTACCTTCACAGCCCTCCATTATCCTTTCCAGGAAGATATAGAAAAGAGTTGGTGAAAGTAGGCAGCATGTATCACTCCAACTGTGGTTTCAAACTAGTCCCTAATGTTAGTGTTGAAGTACACTGCACTAGAGGCTTGCTTGTAGAGGTTCTGGATTACTTTTATTATGTTTTTACTTATGTTGTACTTTTCCACCTGCTAACTACTGTCAAAAAATGCAAACTAAAATTATATGGCCATATTAGACGGTCCTCAGGGCTTGCAAAGACATTCCTTCAGGGAAAAGTACCCAGAAAAAGAGGCAGACAGAGAAAGTGATAGAAAGACACCATAAAGGAATGGACAGACCTGCCATTGAGGGAGATTCTGTCTAAGGCAAAAGACAGAGAAATGGAGAAGGACAGTCAACAGATCTTGTGTGGTGCCCCAATGGTTCAACAGACTAAGGGATAGATGAAGGTGAATACAGCTGCATTTGTAAACATTTGAATACTTATAGCTAACCATTGAATTTAATGCTTAATTTTAATGCTAGCGCTAATAGTCTTCCTTGAGACGTTAGCCTTAAGTAACTTTAAACAGTTGGCCAAAAGTCTTGTCATGTTAATGAAAAAAGCTGATACACTCAACTGTTGGACAGAGCACTATAGTTTGCTTTTTAGCAACAAAATTATTTTCTGTTTTTTTTTCATTGCTGCTGTAATAATTTAGTAATGGTAATAATTTGATTTTATATATAAATAATATAGTACTGGAGCTAACAGAACTAATAAATTTAATTTAATTAAAAATTCTTTAGTTTAGTACAGAGACCATTAACCACGATCATATATATTTTTTTTTATTATCAAATTATTTTTTATATGTTTTGGTTTCTCCCAAATTTTGGCCACCTGCATGCAATGGACATATTGCACAATAGGAAGCAGCGGCCCTGCTTTTTAGTTCTAGAGTTTCCATCATAATAAGCTCCAGAAATATGTTAAAAAGAGCTGGAGAGAGAATGCATCATGATCCTTACCGCACTCATATACATGGATGTCCTAAAACTTTCACCAATTTGATTTTGAATTTGGTTGTTCAAAAGTACTGACACTACTGAGCTATTTGCATCTGATTATACTATTATAGTATCATAGTATAGGGCTCTAATATAGACAATATAGTATAGTATATAGAGTTACAGACATACATATTCAGATAGATATCTAGTAGTTAGTAGTAGTAGTAGTCTAGACTAAATCTTAATTAGTCTTAAAATATAACAAATTATATTATAAACTATCTCTATTTGTGGCATTTTATGTCTCAAGAGACGATCTTTTCTCTTTGCAACTTCTTGTGTGACTAAAGAGGCCAATCTTTGATACACAGGTTGGGCATATATGAGTGTTTCTCCAGTACTGGTGACAAATAGGTATTGGTTCACTAAAAAGTCTATAACTCAAAAACTTCTTATTAAAATGTCACAATTTTCTTTTCATTTCACTCAGAAATGGTTTATCTATAAATTGTGATATTTTGAGCTTGAAAGGTGCATTGTGGAATTTTAAAATTGTAGAAAATGTGTGAAATAGTGCACAAAATGGCAACTTTTGATGTAACATGGAATACCAGGCTTAGGTTGAAGTAATATTCTACTAAAAGCAAAGATTATTGAACAGACATTTTTGTTGAAATAGGTTAACACTATAATGTTATTGCATTATCTATATCTTTTTATTTTATAGTTACTTTGGTATTACTTAGATGTCGCCGTAAAAAATGTGTCACAGGTGCATCACATGGTGTCCCACTTAACTTGAAATTTTAAACCTTTATCAATTGTAAACAAAGTAAAGGATTCTGCTCCCAATTGTGTCTCTGTTACTAAAAGCATCTATGATTAATTTACACAGTGTAATTTTTCTTTAAAACTGTAAAAATTTATATAATTTTAGTAAAATAGCCCTTGGTGTCCCAGGTGAAGCACCTCAAATGCTAACAAAAAGAACAATATTTTTTTAAACAAAGTTATTAATGAGATGGGAATTACTTAATGGTATCTCTGATACTGCTCAGTACACAATAAGCTCCATTTTCTTGGGAAAAGGCTACATAGTAATTAACAGGAGACATTAATAGTCATGGTGTCCCACATTTTTTCATTGTAGCACCTGAAACGCATCATGTTGAATGATACCAGAAAATCTCAGAGATCTAGATATAAGTAGTTTTCTCACCAAAGTTTTGAATTGTAATAAGAATTAAGCTTATTATTCTCAAGTTTGATCTAAAATACATAGAATACTATTTTTTCATCTAAGTTAATGTAAACCTTATTGTTTTATCATTGTCTTTTGTGCTTCACGGGACACTAAACAAGTCTTGATCTAGATCAGTGGTTCCCAAACTTTTTTGTCTCGTAGACCCTTTGCCATGTTTTCTGGTTTTTGGTAGACCCCCTGTTTAACTTGCAAATTTTTTTCAAATTCATCAACATTTTCTTAAAACTAATTTCTGTCTGTAGTGAGTTGAAAAAGGCAATTGGCATGTTTGATAAGGAAGGAATGAACAATTTTAAATAATCAACGCTATACAGCTTACATTTATTTTTGCTAAACATAAACATGTAGAAAACATTAAGTTATTTAAATAATTCTTGAAATTAAATATGACAATTTTTTCGTTTAAATAGAAGGATAAATATTGAAAGGATCAACTCAGGTCTAAATTATAAATTATTAGGAAGAGTTACATGAATGGGATGTGAAAATTAAAGTCACGACCTGCTTAAATGAAATCTATTATCGTAGACCCCCGTGGACATCTCATAGACCCCCAATTTATTTTTTCACTTTCGTAGACCCCTTGGAAGTCTTCGTAGACCCCTGGGGGTCTATATAGACCACTTTGGGAATCACTGATCTAGATAAAGGTCTTGTGTAGATTTAAATCTACTCTATATTTCAATTTATATGTAAATCTAGTTTTGGATCTTGTTCTTGGTGCATTGAAAGTCATAAAGCTGCTTTAGTCTATGATTAGGTCATGTTTGAGGCAGTTATGTCTA
This sequence comes from Biomphalaria glabrata, assembly GCF_947242115.1. Classification (NCBI taxonomy): domain Eukaryota; kingdom Metazoa; phylum Mollusca; class Gastropoda; family Planorbidae; genus Biomphalaria; species Biomphalaria glabrata. The sequence goes on along the minus strand of NC_074715.1, from coordinate 29,739,149 downwards.
ATATATTTTTAAATGATTATTGAACACACACACACAAAGGTCTAGTACATTCATTTGTGGTTATAGAAAACTATTTTGTGAATCATTGATAAAAGAATAATTGGTAATGTATTTACAGACTTAAAAAAAATTGTATTTCAGCATGTATTAACAAAAAAAACTATATATTTCATATTGGTGTCCCGTTGTAGCACCCGCAACATCTTGTGATGTAATAGTCATGTTATAATAAATGCTTGAATTATTGTTGAGATATTGCAGCAAATAATAGCCTATATATTTAGCTATAAGGCAAGTATAGCATAAATTCTATTTTCTTATAAAAAATTTTATTTAAAAAAACTTTTAACAGGTGCTACAGTGTCCCATTTTTTAAATTGAGCGCAAACATTATGTAAGTGCTCAAAAACTTCAATTTCTCTATCTAGCTGCTTAATACAATAGAAACATTCAAATTATGCTAAGAAAGCAAACAAATTAACAGTTAGTTGTACTTTAATCATCAATGGTGTCCCGGTGATGCACCTGAAATGCAAATGTGGGTACCCCTTTTGCCAGCACTGCTGAGGAAATATATGTATTCCAATTCATTTTCTATTGATAAATTTCTGTTGATAAATTCTTAAAGTACAATGGGTGAAGAAATGAATACACTTAAAATGAAACCAAAAACTTCCATTTTAATTTTTGACCTAATGTGACACTTTTTGATACCATTACTGGAGAAACACTCATATGTAATCACTAGGCGCTGTTGCATTTTCACCATTCTTTCTGCTTCTGTTGTGTATGGCATTATCTGCAATCCGAGACCCTTTCTTTATGCTCTCTCTCCATGTGGATCTATCCAGTGCCACTTTTTTCCTGCTGCTAGTGTCGATTTTGAAGAGCTTCAATTCATGTTTGCATACATCTGTATACCATAAAAGACAAAAAGTGGGTGACCAGCGGCTCTCCTGCCTTCTATTAGATCACCATACAGAATGTCTAGTGGAAGTCGACCTACTGGCATTCTACGAATGTGGCCAAGCCAGCCAAAATAAACGTGATAACTGATAGAAATATATCAAACAATCTCATTGATTGGATTTGGAAACAATTGGTCTTGACTTGACTTACCTACTCCTAGATCTAAAGTTGAAGTAAGTTGAACTTCTCAACTGACTCTACTCTTTATTTACAGTTTACTCAAACTAGAGTTTACTAGAGTAACTAGTAACTAGAGTCACACAGTAGAGTCAGAGTAGAGTAACTACAAAGTAACAAACTTATCAAACTACTACTACTTAGTACTACTAGTTACTACTACTAGATTTTACTAGATAAAGAATTTAAGAATCTACTTTACTACTACTAAAAAAGTCTAGATCTACTACTTAACAGTTACTATAGTAGCTTCTTATATTAGGCACAGGTCATCGAATTCTCCTTTAAGAAACACGTCGCTTTTTTTGTTTATAATTAATTTGTTTTTATGTTTGGAGCTAAAAACGACTTTTCGGGACAGTGCATGTCCAATTTTAGATAAGTTCCTGTATTTTTGTTCCGCTTTTCCAAAGCAGATGGCAGTTTTTTAGATTCTCGGTAACCAAGTATGTAAAGCTATTGTTTTAACCTCCCCCGGCAATTCATACCCATATAAGGGATGAAGGGTATATTATGAGCCTGTTTGATCGTAGGCTGGTGGATCTATCAAAATAAGCTTCCAAACATCTTTAGAAAGACATTCTAATCACATTCATACTGTTAGCTGTTAAATAAAATTAAAAAAGGAGGTGTTTCAATGAATAATAATGAATTAAACACATTCTCCTATAGTGCACAAAGCAAAATCGTAATAAGAAATATTATTGGGATTGATAAATCTATGATTTTTTTCAATAAATAAATGTGACCTAGATCGAGATATCTAGAATATATAATTTATGAATGAAAGAAAAAGTGCGGGCTGCTAATTTGAAGCCAGAGACCATGCCCACTGCAGGTGATCACGCCAGGCGAGCGCTGGTGGTGAGGAGAGGTATACACTAAGCGTGTAGTGTCACAACCTATCATACAGGCAGTGGAGGGAAGGGGGAGAGAGTAATGAAAAGAATTATAAGCATCTATGGGAGGGAGGGGATGTAACAAAACGAACATCCAAATTATGAAAAGAAGAGCCTGAAGAGGGTCCTTGGATGGGAATTAAAAGAAAGAGACAGAGAATACATGTAGCCTAGTTGAAAATATCATGTTTGTTAAATTATAATAATTAATTTATAGATCTATAATTATATAGATTTATTTCTGTTTCTACACATAGATTATATAGGTAGGCATATATATATTATATATATATATATATACATATCTAGAGAGAGAGAGAGAGAGAGAGGCAATATACTATAAATACATATTGCAGAAGTGAATCTACTTCTTTTAATACAATTATTACAATCTAAATAATTTTTAATTAACACAGATATAATTTATTAGCAATAACATAGTGGTGTTTCTTAACGGTGCTCGATGTGTGCTAAAGGAGAAAGCACAAAAACTGCGTTTATTATAGGAGCATGAAGTGACCTGATTTATTTTAAAATAAAATCTTGACTATGAGTGTTAATTCAAAGAAACACAATACACATCTATTTTTATAGTCCTTTAGTTGCAGAATAAGAATCTGCTTTCAGTTTTTTTTGTAAGTTAAACCGTCACCAAATAAAAAAATAAAATAAAAATTTGACCTAGTTCCCGAATACGGTGTGCCTAATATAAGAATCTACTATAGATCTAGGTCTAGATTAGATCTAGAAAATCTACTAGACAATCCTCAATACAGTAACACCGGGTAACAAACTAATACTTAATTACTTACACAGCAGCTAATCTGAGCTATTAATTATATTATGCTTTCATTTAAATTGCATTTCGTCCATACTCTGCATTCGTTTAAATTGTATCTTGGTAATGAAACTAAAAACTAACAATTCAAAAAGACTAATAGAAAGCTCCCTGTTATTTTTTGTTTAAATTTAAAGACACCATGATCATCATCAAATTCAGATGATCAAAATGTGTCACTCATTGTGGTTTTTTTAGCTTTGTTTGTGTTACCAGACAGTCACATTATCTATATTGACGTACTTACGTAGCCATATGACTCGTAGTTACTAGACTCTAGATCTAATCTTCATTCATAATTCATGATTACCATAAATAATTCTAACATAATTTAAAGAAATTATTGTATGATATTTTATATTCTAGAAGCTCAAAATATGAACAGTAATCTTGATTAAAAAACAATGACTTTTGTATCAATAAATTGAATTTATTTATTTATTTTTTAAAGCCGATTGGAAAAAAACAAATTCACGTGCAAATAGTTCTATTACTAAAGTATTGACTTAATGCTGAATGATAGCAGGAGTATTCATTATTAAATTCATGATAGTTTGTAGCCACCTCAAAATATACACTGATAACATTGATGCCTAAACAACTTAGAATTGGAAGAATTCGTAGTCTACCGTCTATAGACTCTAGATCTATATCTATGAATCTATGTATAATACTAATAATAGATCTAGAAGCAGTTTGACTAGTTTATTGTTAGACTTATATTACCGTTTCAATATAGAAAAATTCTAGATAGATACTTAAAGTATTACTTAGGCTTAGGATACTAGTTACTAGATCTAGGTTATACTATAGTACTTATAGGTATCATCATCATGAATCTAGACTTAAATCTAGAATCTAGCTAGACTAACTCACTAAGACTCAAGACTAACTCTAACTCTAGACTAGTGTGTAGTAATACTATAATAAATTACTGTAACTATTAGTATTTAAAGTAGTACTATTAGTTACTATTACAGTACAGTACTACAGTAACAGTACTCTAGTCACATAGTGAATGATAGTGACTCTACTAATGATGACTAATCTACTCTCTAGATAGATTTACTAGATTCTCATTCTAGATCTAGATGACTGAGTCGACTGAGTAGATGATCATGATAGATCTCATCTAGATGAGTAGATCTCCAGCTATCATTCATGTCGTCTATACAGTATAGTGACAGTATGCTCTATTAACTCTACTCTATAGTAAAATATACTGACTAGAAATAGATCTAGATCTATAGTTACACTATAGCAGATCTAGACCTTCACGACAGATCTCAGAATCAGATCAAGACCAAGTCAATCAAGAAATAATCAAGATCATCTGAATTCTGATTGAAATTGTACATGACGTGGTCATATTCAAGATATTGATGAATGATCATAAATTGATAAATTTTCTAGTTTACAATCTACATAATAAATAACAAATGAAAATGAAGGATTGATGATGACAATGTCAATGTTGAGATAGTAGAGCAACATTCACAATGATGATTCATTCAATTGACTTATAGATATATGATGTAAGAATCTAGTCATCTATATTGAATACTGAGTAGTATCTATATACTTATTTATATATATCTAAAAAACTACTTCACTGTTTTTTTTACAGACTGTAACAGACTATGTTCATAATATTTAGATCTAGAATCTAATATGGATGGCTACTTACTAGACTCCTGACTTTAATTTTACTGGAGTTTACTAGAAACCAGATCTTACTAATGTTAATAGCTGCACACAGCCTTGGCTCATTAATAATAATGTTATAGCTATTTTGTTTGAGATAAATTTCTACATACTTTTGGTGCTAAATCAATTCTTTATCAATGTAGTTTACTATAAAAATGTCCTCAAGAGGAGGTCTTCAGTGGCAAAGATCACGTTTAAAGGTAGTTTGGTCAAGACGAAATGATTTCTCAAAAATGAGTGACCATCCCAATGATAAGCTTGAAATGGATCAAGAACTAGATGACAGTTCTAGTGAAGAGGACAATGATTTTAAAGCATGTTTCATTGATAACAAAGATTACCACAATGAAAATGGGATTGGAAGAAATATTGAAAGAGGGAATAAAATTAGGCCAGTTAGATCAACACTATACAATCATAATGGAGCAATAGAAAAACTTGTTTCTTCAGCTGACCATGACATGGACAAAGATTCAAGTGATAGAAACCAAAATGCAGAAATCACCAGTGTCCACATTTTCATAGAAGATGGTAAAGCCATTGAACTTTCAGGAGGTAAAGAAGATGAAGAACAAAATGATTTTGTTGATATGGCACTGTCAAGAGATGGTTTCACGGATAAAACTGATTTGGCCCTAACAAGGGGTTCTGTAGATATCAAGAAATTAAAGATAGCACTTTCTCGACCAGATGTGACCAAAAATTCTGAAACATTTGAACCTCCTGTAAAATTCGGCTGGTTTGATATGCTTATCGGCATTTTATCCATCGCTGTTTTTCTTATTGACATTGGTACTGATATAGAATTGGCAGCTCATTATTTCAGAGACAAAAGTTTTCGCTATGGCATAGTCACTGCAGCGTTAATTATTATACCTTCATTAATCACTTGCTTGTTAGGCCTGCATTGGTATATTATTGATTATAGAAAGGAAAAGCAAGTAGTAGAAAAATTAAAAAGAAACAAAAGGAAGCCTTACAAGATTCCAACCTACATTTGGTTTTTAAGAATCTTCTTCACTTTACTGATGTTCGGACCTGTTGTTAGGTAAGATGATTCACTTTATTTTGGCTTACATTAACTAGTTTATAGAGATATTTTGACTTTCAGAAAAGTCTTGTCTTTAACTTTCCTATTTTGCATCTCTCAAAGTCACAAATCAGTAGCTTTGTAAATTCATTTCACCTCTTTAATTTTCAATTGCATGGAGCATTAGAAGAGAAAAATAAAACTCTGTCCTGTAATTTTTAAAAAATGTCTTTAAAAATTGGTTGTCATTATAACAGGCTAATATATATATACCTTTAAACAAGCTACATTTGTCAACCAACTGAAAAGAATCTATAAAACACAACTGAACTTGTAGCCTTTAATCTTTAGAAAGCTAAATTCTTTGATGCATAAAAGTATTCATTTATATGTTAATTTTCATCAAACAAAGAAAACATAGGACAGATCATGGAGAAGGTCTTTTAGCAATACAAAAGCACATGAATAGCAGAAAAAATTACTTTACCAAACTCAAAAAATATAATATTGAATCAACATTTTGCAAAATTAACACCACCTCAACATCCCTAATAATAGACAGTATCTACAGACTTCCAAATTCGAGTTTCTAAGAGTATATTATATTCAAGAACTATGCAATCAGTTAACTACACTATACTTAAAATAAAAAAGGAGTTTTTTGGATTATGGATGACTTCAATCTATACCTGATATAAATTGAAAAACATTAACCTTTGACCATCACCAGAACTTTCAGGATATACACAGAGTTGCCTACAAGTACGCATCTTGCGTATTTAGTACACAAACGAACACGAAAATACGCGAGTGCGGTTTATCATCTGAAAATACACATTTCCCACTCTAAAGGAAAAAAAATAATTAAAAAAAAAATGATTCTTGATAATATTGTATAGATCTATAGACCAATGCGTCAATGCCTGGAATTGGACTATTCTTATAAATATATATATTATTATATTATATTATTCTTATTCATCGACCATAAGATAGTTTTGTTGTTTTTTTCCTGCGTGATTTAAAATGTTTACTAGATCTAGATCTTACTGATCCAAACAAAGTGGAGTTCCTTTCAATATGTCATTTTATAAATCTCATTCTAGTCTGCATTCCAGTTCTAGATATGAACAGGTGTGTAATAGACTTAGATTTAGACTACTGACTAGATGTAGGTCCAGTCACTCTAGTAGTAGTAGCTCAAGGCTCTAGATCAGGCATGTCAAACTCATTAAGGTGTATGGGCCACATAGAAAACTTACTATGACCTGAGGGGCCACTGCTAAAAATCAGTTGCAAAACAGCCTACTAGTTTTATGTAAATTAGAAATAATACAATAGAATACAATAATTAATGGCATACCTGTCCCTTAGCTAAATTTGAAGTACTATTTGGTAATTAAAAATTACTATGATTACACATTATTTTCTTTGTCCTGATGCTTGACATCTTTTCTGTGATACAAGTTTATTAATGTCTGGTTGAAGTTTGATTGCAACTGACGCTTTCATCACAGATGACAAATTTTGATCAGATAATCTGGAATGGTGAGGGTGTTTTTTGTAGCTTTCATTATGGAAAAGAAATGCTCACAGAGATCAGTGCTTGCAAACATAGCTAGAATTCTGGTTGCAAATTTCCGCAATTCAACGTACCTTTCAGGGTAAATAACTGTCAAATTTTGGCACAGCCAATTCAGTATGCTTCAATTTCAACAAAGAATCTGACTGCTATTCTATCAGCTCTAGTTGCACATTACCAGCAGCTAGGGTTGCACTGGATAGTACTTTTTGATATCGGCCGGAGCCGGATATGACCGGATAGTAAAATTTGATATTCGGCCAAAGCCGAATCTTGTTAATAGCTTGTGTTGCTGAACATTTTACGAAACTGTTAAATAACATACCTATATTGTTTGGTGTTATTTTTTTTTTTATATACCTTATTGTTTTAAACTATGTTACTGATTGATTTATTCCAGCTTAACAGTATTTCTAAAAATCTGTATAGCATGAGTGTGACTGTGTGTATCTAGATGCCACTAACTATAAAGGATGTGTGTAGGAAGGTCAATGTAAATAATGTTAGTATATATTTAACTAGTTACTAATGAAAATCTCTCATAAGTAAAGTGCAATCTGCCTTGTATAGTGGTCGGATGTATGTGTTCATGAATTTCAGACCAACAACCTGGTCAGATATACCTAGTGAGCCTACACATGTAGTCCTAGCGTAGTGTGTATAGTTGTTTGTGTTAACCATCACGCATTGTTTTTTCCTTGAGCAATAGAGTTGGGTGTCAGTCAAAAAAGATAACACATTGGCATGGTCAGTCCAGCATATCGATAAATTATACCCGTCCACTAGATAGAGATCAAGGGTTGTTGTTTTTTTCTTACCTCCAGCATATTGTTTCTTTGTTTGCTAGATCTAACTGCGGTACTATTATTCAATTTATTTTATGCGATTTTAAAATTTACTTTAAGGTTTTCTGTTATTTATTAAGTCAAAAGAATTAAACAATGAAATTAGCTTTCTTTCTAAAGGCTTTAATACAAGGCAAAAAAATACACACACGCAAACATGCACATAGATCTTTATTTTATTTTATTGTGCAAAGAACGTACGTAAGAAAAATTAAATGCAAAGAACGTATGTTAGAAACATCTTCCTTAATTATTACTTATTAATTATTTTATTCGTGGTTTCAGTAATGTTACAAAAGGGAACGATAGTAAGCCTATGGATGTCAGGTGTGTAAAAGTCGTCCTAGCCTGATGCACAGTGGCTAAGTATGCATCTTAAGTTAAAAAAAATAGTAATAACAAGGAGTTAATTGACTGTTTAAATTATTATGAATATCGTTATCAAATCAAGACACTTAACTGCAGAAGTAATATTCAAGTTAGAAAAATTATTTAACCGTAATATTTATTGACAGTGTAATATCCTTTGTTAGCACGTTGTGTTTTTTCATTCTGGCTTAAAAATGGTCAATGTCTATCAATAAATTGGGTGTAAAGGACCAAAGAAATAAAATAAAGAGTTGGAGGTGTTTAGCTCTCCATTTAAAGATAGCCCTGGTCGTGTCTTCTACAAAATAATTAGTTACTGGCTTACTGGGCTATATAATCTCGCGGTTTGTGTTCTGTGTAGCTAAAGGTCACTCATTTAGGTGTGTGTGATCTTTAGTCCAGCTTACTAATTGAGATTTATGTTCAAGTAACTCGGCACACTTGAAAAGGTGTGGCCTCTAGCCCAACCATGTGATTCAGATTTTTCTCCAAATAAGCAAACTCTTAGTCCGGATACCTGTGTAGATGTTTGGCTTGAAGTCCAGTCTACCCCCTAATAAAGATTAACTACTAAATAAACAAACCTAGTTCCCTCGTGTGACCTCTAGACAGTGCTTACGTCCATCGTATCTGACTAGGGGTCACTGTCAATCAATGAACTCAATGTTATGGACTAAACAAATAAAAGGGGGATGGAGTTGTTCATCTGGAAATATACCTAGTTACCTTAGAGGTGTGGCTCTTGTAGTCCAGCTTCACCTAATAAAGATTAACTACTAAGTAAACAAACTCAGTTCCCTCGAAAGGTGTGACCTCTAGAGAGTGTCAATACGCTGACATTAAACCTACGTCCATCGTATTTAACATGTGGTCACCTGCCTATTAAAAAAACTCAATGTGATGGACTAAACAAATAAAAGGGGGTGGGAGTTGTTCATCTCTACCTCTGGAGATTATACCCTCACAGCTAGACAGAGTCTGGTCAGCATGACATAGTCAAGGAATGTAGCATTTTAACATGTTAACTAACCTACTCAAAGGTCAAGACAAATTGAAAAAGTGCGAGCCATTGCTGCTCTGTATGTAAAGCGCATTTATAATGTAAAGTTTCATTTCTATTTATATTAAGTTATTAACACACCTTGTCTTCATAATAAACGATGTTTGGTGCATATTCATAATGGCTCTATTTTTAAGCACATTATTTTGTTTTAATATAAACATTAATACATTCTACAACAGACATTAATGGAACGAGGTCCACTTTATGCATATTAAATAGGTGTACTTTTTACTATCCGGTAGTGATATCTGGCCGGAGCCGATATCGCCGGATAGTAAAATATACCGGATATTCGGCAGAGGCTGGAGCCGGAGCGACTAACCGGTGAGAATGGAGTTACAAACCACAAAAATTCTTGCTCGTATGAAACAAAGTCACGAAAACAGTCATTGAAAGCATATCTGCTAACGATTCCAGGTGTAAGACATATTCACCAAATATCGCAGCCGTATTTAATCTTTTTAGTTCCTGATACGTTGAGAATTTGCATTTATTTCAGAGTTGTGGAGTATTTGTACTGTGGAGTTAAAAGTCAGAATAAAAGGCTAACACCTAAAGAGAGAAAACGATTTTACAGATTCATGATGTATGAAGATGTTGACAGCTGCCTTCTTCGCATTTTTGAAAGTTTCTTAGAATCAGCCCCCCAGTTGACATGGCAGCTGTACATTGCTATTGAGTCCAAACCAAAAGAGGATGCTGTTGGCTGTAAGTAGTGTGTTCTGTTTTAATGCAGTATTTGTAAGCCACTTTAATGAAGTTCAAAGAGTCAGTACAAATAAAATTAACTATATCAAGAAAAAGAAGTTTTTTTTGTTGTTTTAAATATTTTTTTTTAAGAATTTAAAAGCTGTTTCTTTTTACCTTTGAGACATTTAAAAATCAAGACTTAATGATATTGATTGAGTATTATTTCAAGTATCATTTCTTATGTCTCTTCAAAAAACGCTAGTTCTCTTTCAGAACCAAGAAAGAAAAGTGAAGCTCACAATTTATCCTTTTCTTTAAAAAATGTCTAATAAAACATGGCATTCAATTATTATTAACTTGAAACAAGCTTTTAAAACTACTTTGCCTTGCTTATCTTTCACATATATTGTATCGATATTTTTTTTTCTAGCTTCTATTCGAGTCATTGCCTTGTTGTCATCCTGGGGAAGTCTGGCCATATCACTTATGTCCTACCAAAAGTCTCTTCGTAATTCTCATGAAGAGAAAGCTAAGATGAGCCTGATCAGCCTTCCTTTCTACTTTATATGGAGAGCTAGTGAGATTGGAGGAAGAGTTTTGTGCATTGCTATGTTTGCCTCTGCTTTCGACTTGTGGGTGTTTGGTCCTCTTGTGTTCCACTGGGTCTTCATGTCTGGATGGCTTATCTTACAGAGGACAGCATTCTACAAGAACAAATGCTTGGAGAAAGTCTTCAACATAATCTGTGGGTATGTAATGGTGTTCTGCTTTTTAAATCTGCGTGAGGGTCAGACCAGATTCAGAGTGATTCTGTTTTATTTTATTGTTTATGTGGAGAACTTCTTCATGCTAGCCCTCTGGTTTCGCTTCACTCAAGACCTTGGCGCTTGGTTTCATCTTGGAGGTTTCATTACTGTGATGCTGCTGTTTCTTGTGCATGTAGTTTTCCAGCTGGTGTACTATCGCTTCTTTCATCCCACAAAGGACATCAAGCTATGCTTGCCCTGTGACAGATATGTCATTTACAGCTCTATATGTCATGACATCACAGAACCTAGAGGACCAGAAACTAGAGAGAGCTACACAGTTGCAGAGGTTATTGTTGATAACAACACTTCTGATAGAAGACAAAGCAGTTCTAAAAGCTCACACACTTCTATGGTGTAGACTTATGGATTGGACATTGGAATATAATAAAGTGTGAATTTTTTATATTTTGTATCAGAAACATCTTGAATAATTTTTACTACTGATCACAACATTATTTGTAAAGGCATTTATTTATTTAACACTTAGAATTTAGATACCGGTAAAAATAAATATTATTTATCATTTTGCTAAACACTTTTTTTAATGTTAGCTTTTTCATCAATCAATTTATTGTCAAACTTTTTGCTATGGGCTGAAATTGAAATAAAATTGTTATAATGTATTTATTCTATGAAAACTTGCTGACCATATTTACAAAATAATGATAAGGAGTGTCATAAAATGGTTTTATCATTTAAGACATTGATTATTTGAATCAAGAGTTAAAAAAAAAAATTAAAAAAAAAATTGTTTTCACTGATTCATATAGTTTGTTAAAGGGCAGCGAATAGCACATCAGACTTTTCTAGTTTAGTAGACTTGCATTCAACATTAGCACATCAGACTTTTCTAGTTTAGTAGACTTGCATTCAACATTAGCACATCAGACTTTTCTAGTTTAGTAGACTTGCATTCAACATTAGCACATCAGACTTTTCTAGTTTAGTAGACTTGCATTCAACATTAGCACATCAGACTTTTCTAGTTTAGTAGACTTGCATTCAACATTAGCACATCAGACTTTTCTAATTTAGTAGACTTGCATTCAACATAACATTATTTTAAACATTAAATTAACATTTAGATTTATTATCTAATAGTGCATTTAAAATCATGAATAACAAACACAGTCGCTCAATTATCTACTTGCCTACATAAAACTAATAATATTGATAAGAAACCACATCTTATTTGTTCCATTTGCCTATGTTACATGATGATGGAGTTGCTTCTAAAGAGTACCCCATGTCATGAATCTATTAATTTATTTTTGGGTTTAAAAGAATATTTTTCTTTGTCTGCTTACAAAGCCGTGCCTAATCATTTGTCATCCTCTATTTTTTAAAAATCTTTTGGCCAACATACACAATGAATGAACTAATATTGTTTATGTCTATTATTGTATTGCTTCAGTTGTCACTGCTCTTTTGAACTAATATTTAAGTTGCTTTTTGTTTCATCAGTTTTTCAAACCTAGTCAATGAGAGAAACTAATGGCATAAACTCAGATTTTGAAGAGTTTGAAAAGTTTCCGGTGTAGATAGAAAAGTGTTGTGTTAAATGTTACAATTCACTTTCAACTTGTCCTATTGAGTTTTATTCAAGTGTTCTCACTATATATGTTGTGTCTATTAATGTAGAATGCTTGAAAAGATCATGGTTACAATGGCTACTTTATTAGTTACTGTATTTATACATACATATTTACATATCTTAATTCATGACCAAATTGAACAGTGTTTCTTTTGTGCAATACCAATTTATTTAGCACTGTTGACATTCTGAATGTCTATTTTCCTTTTTATTTGGTTTGTGGAAAATTGTATGCATCAGTTATTGAATAGAATTGATATATACAGTTAATTATGTATTGTATTTTATTTTAATACTTAGACACTATTTTGTACAATTCTCAGAAACAATGAGTACAGTGTTAACATTTACATATCTTTTGATTATTTTTTATTTATGTGTATGCTAGTATCCTATGAGCAGTGCACTCAATGTGGCAAAAACTGTTGGCATTCAGTTTATAGTTGTATTAAGTCACAGCAAGGAAACTAACCACAAGTTTTCAGCCTTCCCTGTGCTACTGAAGACTAAAGTAAGAGTGTTGATCCAGAATATTTTTTTTTTCAGAAAGTTTCATAATTGGCTAAACTATGTGTCTTCTTAACTAGGATATTTAACACATACATAGGTATTCAACTCACTTTTTTAGACTGGCTGGTCTCTTAGTATGTGATAATTAAAACCAAGCAGTAAACTAGACTAAGTACATTTCATTGGTCTTTCAAATAATTGGTTGATATATATCTTAGCATAATTAAATAATGTTTGAATTTGAAAAGGTTTTCTTGTTTACAGAAATGTTTGTAAAATGTTGGCTAGGTCTTAACAATTTTCTAATATTTGAATAACAAAATCTGCTGAAAATAATTTTTGAATTCTCAAAATATCATTTAATCAAGGTCACTTCTGAATTGAACCAACTGAAAAAAAAATTGTTTTGGTCTTTTGGATGTAACAAAATGTTGTTGAACTTGTTAGATCTATGACTTCTATGACTGAGATAATAACATGCTGATTTATAGACCTTATGGCTGAATGATAATACTACTGGTAATTGTGTAAATAAAAATAATTCAGTCTCATCAACAATTTCTTGAATTAACTTTTGTGCAGAGACAATATGTGAAGTCAAATATTTCTCTAGAGAAAGTAAATGGTTTCTGTGCAATGAGCCTTGGGAAAGTTGGATTTGATTCAAGAGTTTTACAATGCAGTAGTATTGTCTAGATATAATCTGTAAACTAGCATTGTCAAATAGAAGTCTATTTTTTTAAAACAAAAAATAAGTATAAAAATATTTAGTATGCATCATGGTTTGCTTATTTTAGGTCATTTGGGAAATGATGAAAGTTGATGGTCATCATCATGTATCTTGTAGTTATGAAATTCAAAATCTGTGCAAAATGATGTAACCAAACATTATTTTTTTTTATGTAAATGTGTTTTTAGAGTACCAGAAAAGACAGATTCATCTCATAGCATTATTATCAAATCCTCAGTGTATAACTTAATTTAAATCAGTTCATTGAATCCAAAAGTTGTAATCTTTTATTTGAACTGAAACATTCAACATTTGTTCAGATCATTGAGAGAGATTTTTTGTTAAGAACGTAAAACAAATATTAAATTAAAATGAAATTATAAATTGAATGAATGATTTAAAATTCTGTTCATAATATAAATAGTAGTAGCTACATACAGAGCAGTCTAGGTAGTGATGCACTGTAAGGTAGGGGGTAGAACTCGTTTCCTGTTGATTCCTATATACATTAAATAACTAGATAGTCCAAAGTGTTAAGAGAAAACAATGGGTTTGATCATCTCTCAACATAAAATGACTTTTTAATTGATAAAAACTTGCACTGTGAATATTAATTTGGCTACAAATTTCTATTCAGTAGTTTGATATGAAAGTACATATATAAATATTAGCTCTAACTGTAAGCCTAAATCTGGCTGTGTTCAGTTTGTATGTGTACAGTAACAGTTTCATACTTTTAGTTTACACTTGTTTGTCATTGTCAATGAATTGTAACAATTACATGCTCCATCTAACTTTAGTGAGGACATTTACATTTGGCACTAATGTTATTTGTGAGGACATTTACATTTGGCACTAATGTTATTTGTGAGGACATTTACATTTGGCACTAAATGTTCTTAACTCAATAAAGTGATGACATTCCTAGACTTCTTGCAATTTGTGAGGATTAGTTTTAACAAATATTTTTTTAATGTAGAGAATGATCCTAGACATTGTGTTTTTGTAATTGCTCTATATCCTATTTTTTTACAATTTGCTTGTTTCATTTCTAGAATTGAATGCATTCCTTTAAAATGTTATATCCACAGTTGTGTCATATTTTGTTTTCAGTTCTTGTAGAAGTGTACATTTTATTATGTTTTTCCTTTTATTATTTTAATGCATTCCTTTGAGTTCTGACATTTTGTTTTTTTGTCATTACTTATTTATCTGATTAGACCACATATCTTTCTACTTGAATGAGTTTATTGCTCAACATAAAATCGTAGACAGTGTTTCATGTAGCTCTATGCTTCCTGTGATATTAGATTTTTTATTTGGTCTTTTTAAATACTTTGTAAATTTACTAGCTTTTCTTACTGTAAATTATTTGTAACTTTTCAAAGATATTACGCTGGAGCAGTATTTTGATAGTTGTAAAAAAAAACAACCTGTCTTTCACATTATTCTAATGGTTAGGCCTACTATCAATCCGATGATCACCTATTGTTAAAAATAAAAAATATTTTTAGATCAAATTAAATTGCTCATGACCTTGTTGAATATTGTATTGATATTTCCAAATTTCATTCAACTTTCACATTTTTTTACTTGCATCAGGTCACATTCTAAATAAATGGAAGAGTGGGGTGGAAGTAGGTCAAATAAATGGAAGAGTGGGGTGGAAGTAGGTCAAATAAATGTACAAATTATCATTCCTGTTCTTCTTGTGTTTAGATGTGAAGACTCTTTACTGGTAGCTGAGGGTTTTTGCTTTGAGTTATCTCATAGTCTGAAATTGAAATTTAAGGATTTCAACACTTTTTCTATGGCTGTAAAGCAAATCCTCCCATTCACCTACACTGACATTATCTGAGACATCAAATGAAGACATTTGCATTGATCTTCATCTATAACCACATGCTTTTTATATTTTGTTTACCTCCTTTAGTCCTAGAATTACTATGGTTCAATTTGTGGAGCATTTTTTCATGTGACTAGGGCCACTATTCTGAAGAGACATTCCCTTTCAAATACAAGCCAGGTTAGGGTGGCATTTGCTTTTGTGGTAGAGGAACCAGTCATTTTTTGTTAGGCTTTTTTTTTGTCCAGTGCTGAGGCCACTTCCTTTTCACTGTTGATAGCTTTCTTTGACACTTCTCTCCACATATAGCAGTCTAGGGCTATGTCTGCTCAACAGTTGAAGCAGCCTTAGGGAATTCACTTTTTAATCTCTTCTAGGGACAGGTCAATCTAGGTTTGTGGAATACAAGTAATAGAATTCATGCACAACATTTATCTTGTTTTCATCAATGAAAATGGAAGTTGTAGTTCTTTGTGCTAAACCTTGCAGAACTAACCCACAAGCCACAATCACATTAATTAGGGAGCACTTAGACTCCCTGTCCAATTGCAAAGTCTGAGGAAATCTAATGCATTCACTTGGTTAGGGAAAGTCTACAATAAATAAATCTATATGTAACTGTGTAGGCTTCTGTATACCAAATAACCCTCTCCACTGTTAGCTAAAGGCAGGGAGTAACAAATGGAGTATTATTAGAGCTATGAAAACAAAAATGAAATTGCACACTTGGACTTTGTTGGATTTAATATGGTTAGCTATTTAGTGTGTCACTTTAGCAACATGGATTTATCCCTGCTGCTCTTCTGGGGCAAAAAAGTGTAATTAGCATATTTCTTGAAGGAATGTGAGTGATCAATTTCCAATTTGAAATAGGTTGTGAATTAGCTTTGTACTCTTTGTTCTAAGCTTTGAAAAGATGTTACAAAATGTACTTGTTTCTTTTTCAGGCTCAAATAACTCTCAACAATATTCAACTGGTAATAGGGGATAGAAACTTTGATAGTAATCCTAAGAACTTTTAAAAATAACTTTAAAATGAGCATTGGGCTTTCTTTAGAAGTGGCTGGTCTTCTTAGAATTTATATGGAGACACAAAAAATTATCTTTAGAGGTTTAAGATGACTGGTCCATTATCTGAGATGAACTGCACAGTTGTTTCCAGATCCTGCAGCTCTATATAAAGTCTTTCTTCTATAATTATAAATAGGGTGCCATATTTCATTTCTTGGCTTCCACTGTTTGTAGATTCAGACGTTTTTATGGTTATTTAGAAATACAGTTAGTCTAATGCATTAGTTAGCTAAATATGTATTTTTAACTAACAAGAAATATTCCCTTTAGTGATGAGATTCTCCTTCATTTTTGTTGTAATCAAGAACATGGTGTGCTTATTGCCTTTTTTTGACCAACTGATAAGTGTCCATTCAGGTAAGTCTAAGTAGCCCAGGGTCTGACTAGAATGCCCTTGTTGACCATCTGATGAGTGTCCATACAGTCTGACTAGAATGTCTTTGTTGACTAACTGATCAGTATCCATACAGGTCTAAGTACCCCAATGTCTGACTAGAATGCCTTTGTTGACCAACTGGTCAGTATCCATACAGGTCTAAGTAGCCCAGTGTCTGACTAGAATGTCTTGGTTGACCAACTGATGAGTGTCCATACAGGTCTTAGTAGCCCAGTGTCTGACTAGAATGCCTTGATGCTGAGCAAGCATTCAGATATTTTGTTTCAAACTTGGGCTTCAGGTTCAATGGCATTCTAAACATATACAATGAAATAATCCCAAGACAGCTTTGAAGTCCATTATTGAATCTACAACTAACCATGTTTTGTATTACAATAGTATCTTCATCCCCAAACTTTGATAAAAACATTTAATAGATATTTAAATTGGACAATGTTATTTATGTCAGCTAGCGCCTACATAACAACGAATTCACACAAGTTAAATGCTGAGGTTATTCATTGCTCAAATTTGTGTTCTCCATTTAAACATGAATTTGTTTCAGTGACTGGTTACTAGGGCATTCACTATTTGATATTTGAACATTTTAAGTTTTAAATTTGCTATGTAATCATTTGATTAAAGTTTTAAAAATTTGACAATTATTTATGATGAGTTGTCACATTTATATTACTTTTTTTTTTTCTACAAAATTAGTTTTATAAAATTTATTTAGATGTTGGTTGTGGGAAGTTTGGACTAGGTTAAAATAATGTTCAATTTAAAACTAAAAAATATTTGTAATGCATTTAATGTTTTATTTTGTCAAGAATATTCTTTCAGTGTTTGTTTGAAAATAACAACCTTTTTAATTAGAAAACTTAACTAACTTCTTTTTCAAAGGTTTTTGATGTAGAGATTTCTCAAATTTAGAACATAGATGAAAGATGTACAGTTTAATGTAGTTTTCATAGTTTCTACACGTTGTGTTCTTTTGATGTTTTTTTTTTCCCTAACAAGTGTCTTGGTAAAATACTTCTATGCCCCATTGTTTGTGTCAATTTCTAATTTTGAGACGGAATGGGATTCAGTGTTGTCACTTAGAAGTATAGAAAAGATGTCCATTTTTAGGGAAGAGGGGATTGCAATAACTATGCACTGATGGTGCAATTGTATATTATAGTTTAAAACTAAAATCAAGGGTAACAACTTATTAAAGATCAGCCAAAATGTGGGTACATTAATATACATTGGACTTATTCATTTTTTTAAAAATTGCCATGAATGTCCTGTTATAAATATAATATACTGAAACACTTTTAAAAGCTTAGAAAATCATGTTTAGATTTTATTATCATTTCTGAATAGAGTAATGATTGTAATGCAATCAAAGGTGAACAGCACACAACTTTTAAAAACATTCCTTGCGTTGTCATTCAATAGATTGAACTCTACCATTGAAAGTAGCATAGAAATGTTGTTGTGGTGCTTCTATTTCCTAACTTAAATTGCACTGTTCATTGTTTATAGTCAACTATTTTTGTAAGAATTGTAAAAAATAAAATGGGTGATGTTTAATTAATAAACTGCTTGACCACTATTGATTTGTTCTAGTACATTTCTTGTATCTCATGTATTAAACTATTTGTCTGCAAGAGATTGTTTTTTTTAAATTTTCCTTTTAACAAAGATTTTGAAGGACATTTAGTTGTAGTCAGCATTTTGTTGTGAAGGTTTTGAGACTTGTATTGCTAGCAGTGTACAGGATGTTGGTGAGAGACTAGCAGTGTACAGGATGTTGTTGAGAGACTTGACTAGCAGTGTACAGGATGTTGGTGAGAGACTAGCAGTGTACAGGATGTTGGTGAGAGACTAGCAGTGTACAGGATGTTGGTGAGAGACTTGACTAGCAGTGTACAGGATGTTGGTGAGAGACTTGACTAGCAGTGTACAGGATGTTGTTGAGAGACTTGACTAGCAGTGTACAGGATGTTGGTGAGAGACTTGACTAGCAGTGTACAGGATGTTGGTGAGAGACTTGACTAGCAGTGTACAGGATGTTGGTGAGAGGCTAGCACTGTACAGGATGTTGGTGAGAGACTAGCAGTGTACAGGATGTTGGTGAGAGACTTGACTAGCAGTGTACAGGATGTTGGTGAGAGACTAGCAGTGTACAGGATGTTGGTGAGAGACTTGACTAGCAGTGTACAGGATGTTGGTGAGAGACTAGCAGTGTACAGGATGTTGGTGAGAGACTTGACTAGCAGTGTACAGGATGTTGGTGAGAGACTAGCAGTGTACAGGATGTTGGTGAGAGACTAGCAGTGTACAGGATGTTGGTGAGAGACTAGCAGTGTACAGGATGTTGGTGAGAGACTTGACTAGCAGTGTACAGGATGTTGGTGAGAGACTTGACTAGCAGTGTACAGGATGTTGGTGAGAGACTTGACTAGCAGTGTACAGGATGTTGGTGAGAGACTTGACTAGCAGTGTACAGGATGTTGGTGAGAGACTAGCAGTGTACAGGATGTTGGTGAGAGACTAGCAGTGTACAGGATGTTGGTGAGAGACTTGACTAGCAGTGTACAGGATGTTGTTGAGAGACTTGACTAGCAGTGTACAGGATGTTGGTGAGAGACTAACAGTGTACAGGATGTTGGTGAGAGACTTAACTAGCAGTGCACAGGATGTTGGTGAGAGGCTAACAGTGTACAGGATGTTGGTGAGAGACAAGCAGTGTACAGGATGTTGGTGAGAGACTAGCAGTGTACAGGATGTTGGTGAGAGACTAGCAGTGTACAGGATGTTGGTGAGAGACTTGACTAGCAGTGTACAGGATGTTGGTGAGAGACTTGACTAGCAGTGTACAGGATGTTGGTGAGAGACTTGACTAGCAGTGTACAGGATGTTGGTGAGAGGCTAGCACTGTACAGGATGTTGGTGAGAGACTTGACTAGCAGTGTACAGGATGTTGGTGAGAGACTTGACTAGCAGTGTACAGGATGTTGGTGAGAGACTAGCAGTGTACAGGATGTTGGTGAGAGACTTGACTAGCAGTGTACAGGATGTTGGTGAGAGACTTGACTAGCAGTGTACAGGATGTTGTTGAGAGACTTGACTAGCAGTGTACAGGATGTTGGTGAGAGACTTGACTAGCAGTGTACAGGATGTTGGTGAGAGACTTGACTAGCAGTGTACAGGATGTTGGTGAGAGGCTAGCACTGTACAGGATGTTGGTGAGAGACTAGCAGTGTACAGGATGTTGGTGAGAGACTAGCAGTGTACAGGATGTTGGTGAGAGACTTGACTAGCAGTGTACAGGATGTTGGTGAGAGACTAGCAGTGTACAGGATGTTGGTGAGAGACTTGACTAGCAGTGTACAGGATGTTGGTGAGAGACTAGCAGTGTACAGGATGTTGGTGAGAGACTTGACTAGCAGTGTACAGGATGTTGGTGAGAGACTAGCAGTGTACAGGATGTTGGTGAGAGACTAGCAGTGTACAGGATGTTGGTGAGAGACTAGCAGTGTACAGGATGTTGGTGAGAGACTTGACTAGCAGTGTACAGGATGTTGGTGAGAGACTTGACTAGCAGTGTACAGGATGTTGGTGAGAGACTTGACTAGCAGTGTACAGGATGTTGGTGAGAGACTTGACTAGCAGTGTACAGGATGTTGGTGAGAGACTAGCAGTGTACAGGATGTTGGTGAGAGACTAGCAGTGTACAGGATGTTGGTGAGAGACTTGACTAGCAGTGTACAGGATGTTGTTGAGAGACTTGACTAGCAGTGTACAGGATGTTGGTGAGAGACTAACAGTGTACAGGATGTTGGTGAGAGACTTAACTAGCAGTGCACAGGATGTTGGTGAGAGGCTAACAGTGTACAGGATGTTGGTGAGAGACAAGCAGTGTACAGGATGTTGGTGAGAGACTAGCAGTGTACAGGATGTTGGTGAGAGACTAGCAGTGTACAGGATGTTGGTGAGAGACTTGACTAGCAGTGTACAGGATGTTGGTGAGAGACTTGACTAGCAGTGTACAGGATGTTGGTGAGAGACTTGACTAGCAGTGTACAGGATGTTGGTGAGAGGCTAGCACTGTACAGGATGTTGGTGAGAGACTTGACTAGCAGTGTACAGGATGTTGGTGAGAGACTTGACTAGCAGTGTACAGGATGTTGGTGAGAGACTAGCAGTGTACAGGATGTTGGTGAGAGACTTGACTAGCAGTGTACAGGATGTTGGTGAGAGACTTGACTAGCAGTGTACAGGATGTTGTTGAGAGACTTGACTAGCAGTGTACAGGATGTTGGTGAGAGACTTGACTAGCAGTGTACAGGATGTTGGTGAGAGACTTGACTAGCAGTGTACAGGATGTTGGTGAGAGGCTAGCACTGTACAGGATGTTGGTGAGAGACTAGCAGTGTACAGGATGTTGGTGAGAGACTAGCAGTGTACAGGATGTTGGTGAGAGACTTGACTAGCAGTGTACAGGATGTTGGTGAGAGACTAGCAGTGTACAGGATGTTGGTGAGAGACTTGACTAGCAGTGTACAGGATGTTGGTGAGAGACTAGCAGTGTACAGGATGTTGGTGAGAGACTTGACTAGCAGTGTACAGGATGTTGGTGAGAGACTAGCAGTGTACAGGATGTTGGTGAGAGACTAGCAGTGTACAGGATGTTGGTGAGAGACTTGACTAGCAGTGTACAGGATGTTGGTGAGAGACTAGCAGTGTACAGGATGTTGGTGAGAGACTTGACTAGCAGTGTACAGGATGTTGGTGAGAGACTAGCAGTGTACAGGATGTTGGTGAGAGACTTGACTAGCAGTGTACAGGATGTTGGTGAGAGACTTGACTAGCAGTGTACAGGATGTTGGTGAGAGACTTGACTAGCAGTGTACAGGATGTTGTTGAGAGACTTGACTAGCAGTGTACAGGATGTTGGTGAGAGACTTGACTAGCAGTGTACAGGATGTTGTTGAGAGACTTGACTAGCAGTGTACAGGATGTTGGTGAGAGACTTGACTAGCAGTGTACAGGATGTTGGTGAGAGACTTGACTAGCAGTGTACAGGATGTTGGTGAGAGACTTGACTAGCAGTGTACAGGATGTTGGTGAGAGACTTGACTAGCAGTGTACAGGATGTTGTTGAGAGACTTGACTAGCAGTGTACAGGATGTTGGTGAGAGACTAACAGTGTACAGGATGTTGGTGAGAGACTTGACTAGCAGTGTACAGGATGTTGGTGAGAGACTAGCAGTGTACAGGATGTTGGTGAGAGACTAGCAGTGTACAGGATGTTGGTGAGAGACTTGACTAGCAGTGTACAGGATGTTGGTGAGAGACTAGCAGTGTACAGGATGTTGGTGAGAGACTTGACTAGCAGTGTACAGGATGTTGGTGAGAGACTAGCAGTGTACAGGATGTTGGTGAGAGACTTGACTAGCAGTGTACAGGATGTTGGTGAGAGACTTGACTAGCAGTGTACAGGATGTTGTTGAGAGACTTGACTAGCAGTGTACAGGATGTTGGTGAGAGACTTGACTAGCAGTGTACAGGATGTTGGTGAGAGACTTGACTAGCAGTGTACAGGATGTTGGTGAGAGGCTAGCACTGTACAGGATGTTGGTGAGAGACTAGCAGTGTACAGGATGTTGGTGAGAGACTAGCAGTGTACAGGATGTTGGTGAGAGACTTGACTAGCAGTGTACAGGATGTTGGTGAGAGACTAGCAGTGTACAGGATGTTGGTGAGAGACTTGACTAGCAGTGTACAGGATGTTGGTGAGAGACTAGCAGTGTACAGGATGTTGGTGAGAGACTTGACTAGCAGTGTACAGGATGTTGGTGAGAGACTAGCAGTGTACAGGATGTTGGTGAGAGACTAGCAGTGTACAGGATGTTGGTGAGAGACTAGCAGTGTACAGGATGTTGGTGAGAGACTTGACTAGCAGTGTACAGGATGTTGGTGAGAGACTTGACTAGCAGTGTACAGGATGTTGGTGAGAGACTTGACTAGCAGTGTACAGGATGTTGGTGAGAGACTTGACTAGCAGTGTACAGGATGTTGGTGAGAGACTAGCAGTGTACAGGATGTTGGTGAGAGACTAGCAGTGTACAGGATGTTGGTGAGAGACTTGACTAGCAGTGTACAGGATGTTGTTGAGAGACTTGACTAGCAGTGTACAGGATGTTGGTGAGAGACTAACAGTGTACAGGATGTTGGTGAGAGACTTAACTAGCAGTGCACAGGATGTTGGTGAGAGGCTAACAGTGTACAGGATGTTGGTGAGAGACAAGCAGTGTACAGGATGTTGGTGAGAGACTAGCAGTGTACAGGATGTTGGTGAGAGACTAGCAGTGTACAGGATGTTGGTGAGAGACTTGACTAGCAGTGTACAGGATGTTGGTGAGAGACTTGACTAGCAGTGTACAGGATGTTGGTGAGAGACTTGACTAGCAGTGTACAGGATGTTGGTGAGAGGCTAGCACTGTACAGGATGTTGGTGAGAGACTTGACTAGCAGTGTACAGGATGTTGGTGAGAGACTTGACTAGCAGTGTACAGGATGTTGGTGAGAGACTAGCAGTGTACAGGATGTTGGTGAGAGACTTGACTAGCAGTGTACAGGATGTTGGTGAGAGACTTGACTAGCAGTGTACAGGATGTTGTTGAGAGACTTGACTAGCAGTGTACAGGATGTTGGTGAGAGACTTGACTAGCAGTGTACAGGATGTTGGTGAGAGACTTGACTAGCAGTGTACAGGATGTTGGTGAGAGGCTAGCACTGTACAGGATGTTGGTGAGAGACTAGCAGTGTACAGGATGTTGGTGAGAGACTAGCAGTGTACAGGATGTTGGTGAGAGACTTGACTAGCAGTGTACAGGATGTTGGTGAGAGACTAGCAGTGTACAGGATGTTGGTGAGAGACTTGACTAGCAGTGTACAGGATGTTGGTGAGAGACTAGCAGTGTACAGGATGTTGGTGAGAGACTTGACTAGCAGTGTACAGGATGTTGGTGAGAGACTAGCAGTGTACAGGATGTTGGTGAGAGACTAGCAGTGTACAGGATGTTGGTGAGAGACTTGACTAGCAGTGTACAGGATGTTGGTGAGAGACTAGCAGTGTACAGGATGTTGGTGAGAGACTTGACTAGCAGTGTACAGGATGTTGGTGAGAGACTAGCAGTGTACAGGATGTTGGTGAGAGACTTGACTAGCAGTGTACAGGATGTTGGTGAGAGACTTGACTAGCAGTGTACAGGATGTTGGTGAGAGACTTGACTAGCAGTGTACAGGATGTTGTTGAGAGACTTGACTAGCAGTGTACAGGATGTTGGTGAGAGACTTGACTAGCAGTGTACAGGATGTTGTTGAGAGACTTGACTAGCAGTGTACAGGATGTTGGTGAGAGACTTGACTAGCAGTGTACAGGATGTTGGTGAGAGACTTGACTAGCAGTGTACAGGATGTTGGTGAGAGACTTGACTAGCAGTGTACAGGATGTTGGTGAGAGACTTGACTAGCAGTGTACAGGATGTTGTTGAGAGACTTGACTAGCAGTGTACAGGATGTTGGTGAGAGACTAACAGTGTACAGGATGTTGGTGAGAGACTTGACTAGCAGTGTACAGGATGTTGGTGAGAGACTAGCAGTGTACAGGATGTTGGTGAGAGACTAGCAGTGTACAGGATGTTGGTGAGAGACTTGACTAGCAGTGTACAGGATGTTGGTGAGAGACTAGCAGTGTACAGGATGTTGGTGAGAGACTTGACTAGCAGTGTACAGGATGTTGGTGAGAGACTAGCAGTGTACAGGATGTTGGTGAGAGACTTGACTAGCAGTGTACAGGATGTTGGTGAGAGACTTGACTAGCAGTGTACAGGATGTTGGTGAGAGACTTGACTAGCAGTGTACAGGATGTTGTTGAGAGACTTGACTAGCAGTGTACAGGATGTTGGTGAGAGACTTGACTAGCAGTGTACAGGATGTTGTTGAGAGACTTGACTAGCAGTGTACAGGATGTTGGTGAGAGACTTGACTAGCAGTGTACAGGATGTTGGTGAGAGACTTGACTAGCAGTGTACAGGATGTTGGTGAGAGACTTGACTAGCAGTGTACAGGATGTTGGTGAGAGACTTGACTAGCAGTGTACAGGATGTTGTTGAGAGACTTGACTAGCAGTGTACAGGATGTTGGTGAGAGACTAACAGTGTACAGGATGTTGGTGAGAGACTTGACTAGCAGTGTACAGGATGTTGGTGAGAGACTAACAGTGTACAGGATGTTGGGGAGAGACTTGACTAGCAGTGTATTGGATGTTGTTGAGAGGCTAGCACTGTACAGGATGTGCTGAATGCAAGCTTCTTGAGACATTAGGTTTATACTAAACTCTCTAAATTGTGAGCAGAAAAAATGTAAAGCATTTATAAAAGATGTTTAAATTTCTTATTGGGTTGACAATACATCAAATGAAAACAAAAAATTAATTAAAAACTGAACAAACAAATGTTTGGATGTTGTGAAAAAAAAAAGATTCTTTTTATTCTCTACCTATTTTGAAAGCATACAAGTAAAAGTAGATGGTGATTGCAAAACAGATGAACATCATTCATATGTTAGAAATATGACAAAGTATATTTGTGATCCCTCGCCTAATGTTGGTGCATTGAAGAGGTTCATCATTGCACACTTTAGAAGACCTGCAAGTACCATGGGAATGGTATAGACAGAGACATAGAACAGCTATCTACAAACTTTTTTACTTTTCCCAGAGAACAAAAATACTACTAACATTTGCATGAGGATTTACATACAAACAAGGTTCAAATTGTTCTACTTTAAATTGGTGTGAGGAAGTAGTGGATGGAAATGGGAAATTTAAGAGTTGTCCAGTAATTTGAAAATTCTAGCTTGAATACAGTAGATAACTAAATACAAAAAGAATATACTTTTAAGTAATTCTTTGAAGTGGCTAACTGCAATCAATGAACACAATAACAGCTGCTGTCATCATACAAAACTATGAAAGGCTCTCCAAATCATCATACTGTATTGATCCTTCACAAAGAACACTGAAACACATTAGTGCTTAATATATTGGAAGATGAATTGGTCAGTGCTCAAATGTTGAGTTGAAATGTAATGTGCTAAGAGAGTAGGTTATTGTGCTGAGAGATCAATTGGAACAGATGAAAGCAATAGAATTACTCTTGAAAATCAGTTGACATCACTTTCTATTGCTAATTCAAATGGACACTTCACTTCTTTATACTACAAAACATAATTTTAACCAAAAAAAACAACAACAGAACAAACCATTCTGATGCATTTTGTTTTCTAAGATAATGGGTTACATTAGAGGTCTGTACTTTAAGATGGGAGAGTAAAAAAAAAAGAAAAAAGAACATATTGATGATATTTACCATAATTTTTGTTCAATTACAAAATATGTAGCATTACAAAATAACAAATGCTAATGTTTAATTCTGCAACTGCCTCTAGCAAGCCAAACTGAACAACAGAAAAAATAGTCAATATTTATTTTTGTTAATTCAAAATAACATTGAATTAAAATGTGCAAAAAAAATAAAATAAAATTGTATAAAATACAAATCCTTTAAAACAGATTGATGTTCTACACTGGCATTATCATATAATCTACATATGTAAATATTGTACACATTTTAAAGTATTTCTTTTGTCAAAATTGAAATAATATTTAGTGTACTTCATTTAAATGCACTAATGAATTTAATTAAAAATTCAGATTTTCTATTTCTTAAATACCAAAAACTCATGTAATATGTTTCTAATTGATACCAGGATATTTGACTATGTCTTTAAATAAAAAGTTAAGTTATTTCTAGAGTGTTAATTGGAAAAAAAAATGTTAACAAGGAAATAATTAGTTGAAAAGTAATTGATTTTGGAAAATAGAGTACATGTTGAATGAAGCATGGCAAGACACATCAATTCACTTGAAAAGAAAACTCTAAATGCTAAAACTTTAACTACAAAAACAAAAAAAGTATGGTACAAACCACCTAATAAAAAAATAAACAAAAAAGGTATGATACAAACCACCTAAAACAAAAACAAACACATTTGTGCTAGTATAACAATTGTTAACCAACAATCTCAAAGATATCTATGAAAAGGTGAAATAGTGATAAGATACTTGAGCTTCCTCAGAATATATTTTAAGGGAACAGCATTCTATAATCACAACTAGTTGGCTATATACAGAGTGTTTTCAAATGAATACAACTTTCTCTTCCACACAAACATGGACAGGTCTCAAGGAACAGAAACAAGTGTGTTCTACAAGTGATCACCAAGTGGCTAAAGGGTTCCAAACAAATCTGAATACTTTTGTCTGTTCTTTAAGCATCAAAACCTTATGGCATCAAAATGATAATTTTTGTTTAAACGCCACTATTCATTTTGGAAAGAGAATAAATACATCAGCATGCTGAAGAAACAAAAAGTCTTTATTTGTAAGAATTGACCATGTACCAGCATATTGAGTTGGAGGCACTTAAACAGTATCATTAATGGAATAAAAAAAATCACAAAATGAAATGGAGTTACTCCATTAATGATAAACCAACAGATACCAGTCTCCACTTGTCATGGACAGGTTAAATGCATGTGGCATAGTTTTACTCTCAGAAATATCAAATAAACTGAGAATTAGCGTCATCAGTCAAAGCCTTATCTCACCGGACACAACCAAACAAAACAAGCCCAAAAAAATAAAGCCAAAACAGTAAAGGGCATGGGTGACTGATAGTACAGAGTTGTTTAGAGTAAGTAATAACCAATGTTTAGATCACATACAAATAAATGCTATATTTGATGCCTTCAAATGTACCCCATGACAAATGCAAATAACACTATAAAAGATGTGAGTAGCTAGAATTATATTTATATATGTATATCTATGTACACAATGTCTGGAAGTGAAGTAAATTCACCAGTCAATATCACAACCCATAAACAAAGAATGTGGAAAGAAGAAAATGTGATACAGGCAAATATTGATAGAACTTATTTTTTTTATAAACACAAAAACTAAACAAATTGCCACAGCCCAACAAAGAAGATTTCACATCAACTAAAGCTAACTGAATACTATGTGAGAATACTTGAGTATTATTCATCAAAGGAACAACAATTTTGACTAGTAGAGTTTGCTGAACCAGTTCCAATGCTGCTATTACATAGAAAGGGATTAGCCTTCATGTATATGTAGTATGCTATATATGTTTATTTATCTATACAGGTGTATTTGTGTAAGTTTGTATACAATTTTTTAAATGATGTATGCCATCTTACCTAAAGGGGGTGAGATTTGGGAAAGTAAATTACGTAACATTTATAACAATTATTTGTTCAATATACATAAGGGAGTGATGGAAGTAAAGTGAGAAGGATTGGAAGAAAGAACTTCTTCAAAGTTGATTAGGTGAAGCTGAGAAAAGCATTTATTATGGGCTCTACCTTCAATTTTATAGAACATTGTTTTCTCATAAATTTATATATACAACATAAAAAAAAGGAATCTTTATAAACTTAAAAAAACTAATGGTGAATTCTCACTGTCTACCATTTGAAACGAAAATCTGTTAATTTTGAAATAAATGCTATTGAAAAATGTACATAGATTACTTTTAAATGTACATTGCTTCAAGTTTGACTTATTCATTACATTTAAATAGTGTGCAAATAAATGCAGAAATGACTAAAAAACAACAACTAGATAATGTCTAGATGAACTATGTAAACAACAAAAAGGGCTACTCATATATATCTTAGTTATAGCATAGGCCCAATTTAGACAATCTTCCTATCATATTAATTGTCTGGAATGAATTATTTTTCCAATTATTATTGACAGACTCATCTCTTTATAGAGAATATGACTAAATCACAACCCAGCTTTATTTTAATTAATGGGATTGTATTATTATTACAAGCTTTATTTTAATTAATGGGATTCTATTATTATGAGCTCAACTTGAACATAACCTAAAATATTCAATAAAAAATACAGAATAAAATGATGTCACTGACAAAATTAATATAACCGGGAGGAATAAATTAAATGCTTAGTGTGATTCTATTACATTATGGAATGAAATATATTTATAGAAATGATTAAAAATGACTAGCTTAATTATGCTCAAATTATTTTACTTTTACTAATTTAACGTTGGCCTTTTGCTAATCTTACACTTGTGCATTTTTAGTTTATATCCAGATGCAATATAATTATGTAATAGGCTACTAGCAGCCGGAGGCGCGGTGGCTGAGCGGTAAAGCGCTTGGCTTCCGAACCGGGGTTCGAATCCTGGTGAAGACTGGGATTTTTAATTTCAGGATCTTCGGTCCACCCAGCTCTAAGTGGGTACCTGACATTAGTTAGGGAAAAGTAAAGGCGAATGATCGTTGTGCTGGCCACATGGCACCCTTGTTAACCGTAGGCCACAGAAACAGATGACCTTTACATCATCTGCCCTATAGACCACAAGGTCTGAAAGGGGGACTTTACTTTTTTACTAGCAGCCAGTTTTATTTAGCACATTTTATTTTATTGATTGGTTTTGATTGAAAGAACCAATCTTGGGCTTGTTGCAAGGTGTCATGGTTAGTATGAAAAATATTTTTATGGGGATGACATGTAGGCCCTAAGTAGTTTGAGCGATTCCAGTAACAAGTTCAGGGTTGGATCCTTTCTTTGTAACAAATATTTAAAGCTATTTATAATGCCAGTTGGTTCAGATTTATAATGTTGTAAGTGAAGGGTTTTCAAGAGGTAAATTCCTAATGTCAAAAATAATAGACTTCATAGCAAATTTGGGTTATTTTGAGTATTAGATTTCATATGAGTCATACAGAAAAGTTTGATATAATTTTTCATTGTAATTAAGTCATTTTAATGAATATGATCATTTACAGGCATCGCTTTTGTGTTGATATCTTTTGATTCTATTCTCCTACAGATCAGCCTTTTTGTTAAAATAAAAAAAAATGAGTTTTCTATTTTTCATCTTCCCTGGCCATTACTAATTTTCTTTCATGCTGGTGTGTATCATTCCTTCAATGTTTTTAGTAAAAATGCACACAATTTAGTGCAAACCAAGTAGGCACCTACTTAAAAAACTAAGCCCTTGACTATCAGTATGCTGTTTATAATTATTGCTCTCAGATTAAGAGTATAAAATGTAACTTTTGGCTTGGTTAACATTGAGAGAAAACAAATACATTCCCAAATATTTTTGCTTACATTTTTATAAAACACCAGTAAACAAAATTGATTAAAAACATTAAGTGGCATATGAGCTCAGTAAGTAAATGAATGACTAATACCTGTGACATTAATCTATAAAATTTTGTGCTGTCATAACATAGCTTCATTTTCAATGTTTAGGATAACTGTTTAAGCAAAATGGTGCCTGAGTTGATCTTTTATAGCACTTATGGGGGGCACCTCTGATACGCCATTCTCCTTAAAGTTTGCCTTTTCCATGCTGTTGTACCCCATGCGAGATAAGTGTAGCTGTCGAATGGTTAGTAGTGCTTCTATACTGACCACACCAGCCTCCAGCAGAACATTATTATCTATAAGTTAGTACTGCCAGCATTTGCCCATTATGGAGAGTTTGAGAAGTCTAAGATGCCATATATAGTGTAACCCAGTTTCAGAGCCATACAAAAGCATGGTGAGAACCAATAGTTGGTAGACACCAATTTTTGTAGGCAGCTGGAGTAATTTGTTTCACCATACTTTGTTTTAGTGTGGGACAGTAGGTTCCAAAGGATGAACACACTGTTGTCTGACTCAGCATTGCACCGAAGGTTAAACACACTGCTGTCTGATTCAGCATTGCACCAAAGGTTGAACACACTGCTGTCTGACTCAGTACTGCACCGAAGGTTGAACACACTGCTGTCTGACTCAGCATTGCGCCAAAGAAGATAAAACAGAGTAATATCAAGTACACAACCCTTCTTTAGGCCATTTTCAATAAGGAAGTGATCAGAAAGGTCATCATTGTCAAATGTGGTCTTTTTGTCCAACATGAAACTCCTTGAGAATGGATAGGAATCTTGAAGGGCATCAGGAAGGTGCTGCTCTTACAGAAAGCCCAACAGACCTCTATACTTTGTACTGGGACAAATGCACTATCCAGCCTTAACTTTGCAATGCCACCATCATATCCCTGTACAACAATGGGTGATAAGTCCAACCGCTCCATTACGCATTACCATACTGTTAATGACAAGAAAAACCTTTGCCAGAATACTCCTTGACTGACTGACCTACTCCAAAGCATGCAATGTGCTCTGTGAGAGTCATGTGAATTCCAGGCTGGTAGAAATACATTGGTAATGATTTTTGTCAAATGCGTAAGCAGAAACTGGATTTGTATGCTGCTTTCATAAATTTCACCAAAGCATTTGACACATTGAGTCATGATGGCGTGTGGAGGATTCTGTTCAAGCTATAAAAAAAAGCATACCACACAATAAATGATCCACTAAAACATGCAATTAATAACAGACAATTAAATGTCTACTGCTGAGTTTCAGACACAGAATACAAAAGTATCACTAACTAAAACAGACAATATTCACTTTAGATGTCCCGGGTATGTTTTT
Source organism: Biomphalaria glabrata (assembly GCF_947242115.1). Lineage (NCBI taxonomy): Eukaryota > Metazoa > Mollusca > Gastropoda > Planorbidae > Biomphalaria > Biomphalaria glabrata. The sequence goes on along the minus strand of NC_074715.1, from coordinate 29,707,374 downwards.
ATTGTTTAAAATATTGTTCTTTTCACTTCATAAGATGCACCAAACCATAAAAAGCATGTTTTAAAGAAGAAAATAAAAAAGAAAAAATCATGCGGAATCAAACTAATATAATTGATGAAATAAACAAAATAATACTTCAACAATAGGCCCTATAAACCTAAAAGCTGTACTATGACACCATTTCTGTAAAGTAAATGGTAGATCTATGTTACTCTTTTTTGCTTTGTGTAGGTAGTAAGAGACTGGTATTATTCTGTGAGGAAAGACACCTAATTCAGATATCTCCTTTGCACTGCACTACGTTGGAAGTGTGGTCACATTAGAATCTTGCTTTGAATGCTTAAGTCTTATGCCACCTAATTGTTAAGTAGCACTATTGCTCTAGAAAACAAAGAATTTTCCTTTTACTTTATGTTTAAAAAAAGTGTATTACAGTCTGAGAAATTTGATAAATATCTGTTTTGTAGCAACACCCCCAATGTATCAATTGAAAAAAAAAAATTAGTAAAATATACTAAACAGTTTGAGTAAACCATGTATATCAATTAACTAACAATACAAAACAAACTAATGCATCAGGTATTTTAGTTCAAATTTTCTGATTTTCATGGTATTGAAAAAGAAAGTCAATCACTGAATATCACAGATGTAAACTAAACAAAAAAGAAGAGGAATAAGTTAGGCTATCTACATGTCAATCAAGGTAGTCTATACAATATATATGTGAATATATATATATATACATATATGTATATCATTATTAATGTAAGTATTTACAAATGGTCTTATTGTGAATAAATTTACAAGTAGTGTTATTGAAATGGCCAGCATTTCCGATAAAGAACAAAAATAAATAAATGTATAAACTGAGAAGATACCCATTAACTGACATTACTTTTAGTTTGATATTGTTAATAAGATTCCAATTTGTTTGTTTTTATATTGATGCCACAGATTTTACGAAAAATATTTGTAGGGCTGCTTTTCTTTTATAATACAACTACAGTACTCTCCTCTAAAAACTTAATCAGCTTTAAACTGAAAAATTAATACATATTTATGCATTAAACATTGTTTCAAGTAATGCCTGTTTAAATTATTCTACAAAAGATCACAAATCAATATTAAAAAATGATTTCTCATTAATAATACTAGTCTTGCCAATCTGACAAGTAGAAATGTTCACCCATAGAAGTTATTAATTTTTATTTACAATGACTACTTAGAGAAGTGTTACTATTTTACATTTAAAAAAAAACAATAAGTTTGTGGGATTAACTAAAATTAAAATAAATAACCATTATACAAATTGATTTAGAGAATTTCACAATTTTTTTTTCAAAGAGTTTTTTTTTTACGTTGAACAGTTTAGTCAATTCATGATAAGAAAATGCTCGAAGGATTAGACAAAAGGTGTATTTCCAATGTGTGCACAGAACAATTCTAAGATGACTGATAAAATGTTGACAACCTTTGTCATGCTGTCATGTAGGTGATAAGTGGCAAGTTTGAAGAAAATTGATGTTCTCTTGAATATTGTTCTCTCCAATGGGTATCATACTTAAGCCAATGGCTGTGGGATCCTGAGTTGTGAAACATTCAAAGTCCTGAAATGTGAAAAGTATTTACATTAAATTCAGCTTGCCATAATGTATTCTAAAGATATGCATAGACCTGAAACACTTAAACACTTCAAGATTAATACATAAATTTTAATCATTTACAATTTATGACATGAAAACAATGTTTGAAGCATTGAAAGTTTAAGCCAAACAAAAAAATATATACATATATAATAAAGCAAACTTTTAATACAGAAAAAATATCTTGATACTAATAAATAGATAAGACTTTTAATTCAGTTAAGAAACAATATAAAAATTATCCAAACTTTTTCAATTGTTACTAATATCACGCTAGACAATTTTAAAAGGTGTTTATGAGTTCATAAATAAAATATGAGAAAAAAGAGGGGAAAATCTGTTCAATATTTTAAAAAGTGTCATTTAAGTACAAAGAAAATTTACTTCAATACATTTCCTAGTAAGTTTTCAAGATTTGTGACAATAGCATTATTACAGCAGAAAAAAAAAAGTCTTTCTTTGAGCTAGTGGTTGAAAATAAAAAATCCATCACAAGTTATTTTAAATCATGAGCATTCAAGCATTTATTTAGCAAAGTAAAACAATGAAATCAATACATTTGCTCATATTTTTAATGACTGTGAAGATAGTTTAAATATGCTCACTACACAATTGATAATTCTATAAGTATTAAAATTTATTGAAATAAATAGTTGCAAATAGCATTGTTTCTATCAATTAAAAAGTATCTTAATGCTCATTCCGTGTTATAATGATATATACAATATAAATATAGCTACTCTAAATATAATGTCATTAAATATAGAGATAGAAGAAATTGTGAATAAGTGACTTAAATTAGTAAAACTTTAAAATGTTAAGCTGTTAATATGTTAAAATAAAGATTAGAAGGGAACAAAACTCTGAAATAGTAATTTTTATATAATAGCAGGCATTCAATTTAATTCATTATACTATTGAAGCGAAATCATTATCTATGAATTAACAACAATTTACAAAAAAACAACCAAAAACAACAACACTACTACAAAAACAAAATACTGCAGCAAACAAATATTATTTTCTCTTTGGGATAACTCCACCTTTCGTCCTGTCTAAAGAACATGAGTAATATTTAATAAACCTATTAAATCTAAGCTACTTTTGTTTTGTTTTGTGCTATGGCTTTTCTTTTAAGTCCCCTTCATTTGTACTTATGGAATAAAATTGCATGCAATAAAATTTGTGTTGTTTTGCGTACATGTTTAAATAAAAACTTAAGCTTATTTGAATGTAAATAATTAAAGAAACAGCTGAAAAAGGGTTTTTGATTCTTATTTACGATTCATTATATTTACCAGTATTTCATGAATTCAAAAATTGTTATTAGAAAACTTCCTGAAACTAGCAGGTCATATCTTTATTAAAAACAGACATTGTAGAGTGTGCTGAAGCTAACCTCTTCTGAAGATATATCACTTCTGCCACAGTCTCGGCATGAACCCCAACTGAGAAGGCAAGAGGTTTTCATCTTAGGTGATTCTGATGCAAGAGTAAAATCAAACACTCGACTTGTTGGGGAGGAGGAGCAGTGGAGTTTGGGAGATGACTGAAGCTCAATCAATTCTGAAGTAAAACAGACACATACAACAAAAAAGCTTACATGCTAGTGCCCAAAAATAGATCCAGGCTTCAACAGCACACCATTACTTAAGTTAACAAGAAGTAGTTTTATTTTATTTTTTTCTAATATTTATTACATGAATATATAAATAAAAATAATTTACATAAATTTTTAAGAAAGCAAAAAAGTATATATAGGTATATAAGCTGTATATTTAAAAAAAAATATAAATAGACGAATAATAAAATTATGTGTTTATAAAAAAAAAAAATAAAGATACCTTAAGTAGTTAAAGGTTAAGGTTAAACATGAGGATGTTTAGGGTTAGGTGAAATGTTACATCAAAACTGTGAAAACTACTTCAAATTTGTGAAAATATACTAACTATATACATGAGTGATTTACAATATTTAGATTTTCTTATTCCTAACACAAATAATAGTTGAATGGCTGTGGGAGTTGCTTTATTTAATAATATGTTCTTGGTACCTTTTTCTAAAATTAGTTCCATTAACCTTCTTATAAACATGTAAATATGCACAGCCACATAGTTTTATGCTAATTTTTTAAAAACCTTTTTTAATTTTAGCTCTTTAAGAATTGAGAATTTGTTTATAATCTCATTCAGAACCATTAATAGTAGCCTACTAACTTTAACATTGTAGCTAAGTAGACTTACCTATAATACTGTTCTCTACAGGGACTGAGGATAGAGTGGTTGTGGCTAGTTTCAAATTGTCCAGGTCTTGTGTAGTGGCTATCTCAGTCCCTGTAGAGACATCTGTCACCTTACTTTGAGGTTGGTTCACTAATACAGTTGTTCCGTTGCGTGGCAAGGGCTCTCCATGAGAAAAATCATTATTGTTATTATTTCCGGGGGAAGGTTGCTGCATTGGGGATCGCTGAAGGAGATGGTGCTGATATTGTTGCTGGGGTGGAGTTGTAATAACCTGGCCATGATGATACTTCTTCCTCTTCAGAAATTGAGCAAAGCTTTTTCTCCAGGCCATATTTTTGGTAAAAGACTTTTTCTTTCCCCCTCCCTCGGAACTGGCAGTTATTTTGGAGCTTATTGAATTCTGAAACAAAATTTTAGTTAAAAATATTGAATGAGAAGAGCAAAAAATATTTTTAATGATGCCTACAAAGTAAAGACTATAAGTTTGAAAAAAAAATATAAAAGAAAGTTTTAATCATATAAATAAATAAATAATTTATGCATCACATTACTTCATTTGAAAGTAGTTAGTCAAATTTGATTGAATTTTTTATGAGCTAATTGCTTTTGTATCACATAATTTAACAATGTGATATACATACATATGTTTGTTCATTACCAATTTATTTTATAAGTAACAAACAAAGAAAAAAGTTGTTTTTTTCAATATAGTTTTGCTATAATATTAGCTAAATAATTAAATATGACTTTACAAACTTATGAAAAAAAAAAAAAAGAATGATGCATGCATATTGCATAGTCAGCATGCACAACCACATGCACATTTGAGGTAAACATTGCATAAAGATAGAGAACAGGGTAAGAGATGCATTTTGTTTTCAAGCTCAGTAGAAAGAATGATTTTTAAATTATTGTTGTAAAACTTTTATCGAAATATAGTCAAATACAGTCCTAACCAGTCTTTTTATAGCACTCCCACTTTCTCTGCAATAATAATTAGATCAGAGATTTTACATAAACTACTGTTTCTCAACATCAGAAATTCATTCCACAATTTTAAGTGTTTGTGTAACAAAGAGAAAATATTTTTTTCAAAGACTGCAATGCAAAGTAACAAACTAAATGTCCCACAACTTAATCAGAACTAAATATAGTCTACATGAGTATTATAATAATGAAGTTTGCATTACAACCTTTAATTGGAAATATTTAGGAAATGTATCAATTTTTTAAAAATGTAAATTAAAAAAACAACATATCCCACTAACATGCAAGTTCAGGCAATGAGGGGAAAAAGTATTTTGTGTAGAAATGAAGCTTATAAGTATACTGCTAGTTTAAACAAAACACAAGATGTAATATTAAAAGTAAGACAAACAGAGATTTAATTAAATTGAAGTATTTAACAACCATTCCAGGAAAAAAAATTATTTTAAATATTTTAAATAATGTAATTCATTGTCTGAGTGTATGAAATATAGATAAATGTATTTCACATAATTATAGGTCATAAACAAAATTAAGCTACATAGCATGAAAAGGGAAAGAATTTTGTTTTTGAAAGTGCAAGAGCCTGGCCATCAATAAACAATAAAAGAATTACTTGCCTACAGCACTTGCGGCTGATCAAAGGGCAAAGAGAATTCAGAAGAAAATAATGTGACTTAAACAATAGAAGCTACTGGACACCTAAAAGGTTAGGCTGATTCTCTGTTTGTTAGTTACAACTTCTAAATGTCAATTCAAAACTAGATCTAGTAAAACTTTGAAAAAGTAAAGTTGTTTTTTTGTAACAAGTAATAAAATGATACAAATAGCTGTTATGCTGTAATTATTATCATCTGAAATTTAATGTTTATTGATGTTTATCATGAAAATTTCAGCATCCAAAAAAAAAGTATCTATATTCCATGCAATCTATTATTAGGAGGATACAAAAAAAATATGCTATATACTAAAAGACCATAATTTGTTTTGAAATAGTAGTTGTCACAAATTTATTTGTTATAAATATTTTAATTTAAAAAAATGTTCATATTACTTTAAAATATTTATTAAAATCCTTGTAATAATATTTGCTTGATCAATTTACTACATTGATATGCATGCAAACTGCTTTTCAAATGGGTACACTTGAATAATAAAAACAGTTTTGCCACAAGTGATTCAAAAGCACAAACAGCAAACCTACTATCTCTAAGAAGCACCTTTTTTTTTCTTAGATTATAAGTGACTGAAAGAAATGCTTTTCATGCAAAGAAAGTTAGTTCATGGCAAAAAAAAGTTTTTTTTTTTTTTCAATTAATAATATCTACATTAACACTAGAAGAGTAGTATATATCAGAAGTAAAAAAAAATGTATTAAGCTTAAATTACACAGAAATGGTTAATTGTTTTAGAATTAAATCTGAAGACAATTATAATTCAAAAAAAAGAAAAGCTTGGGAGATAAAGATTTGCAAGTAAAAAAAAAAATAAAATAAAATCCTAAAAAAGACTTTTTTTTGTCTTAATGAAAATGCTTACACTTCGACCAAAAAAAAGGAATACATATAACTACAATCAAACCTCCTTACATCATGGTTCCTGCTTTTTAAAACTTTTATCCTTTTGTCCTTTTAAAATTGATCAGTATATCATCAAGTTTTCTCTATGTATTCAGACTTGGATATTTCAAATGATGATACAAACATATTAAACATAAATGAACAGCAGCACCAGGGACCTAGTTTTTAAATGAGAGAAAGTAGTGAATTAAATGTGACAAAAACAAGGGACTGCGCAGACCAAGGCTCAAACCAGTGGCGAGGTGAGGGGCGGGGCTAGCTAGGGCATGTGACCATTGACCACTGGGGTGGTAATTTATATATGGGTGAACTGACTCTGGACCAGAAGAATGTTGTTTTTTTTTAAAATTCCGATGGTCTAGAGGTTAAATTCGCTTAGTGCATTATCGCTAGGCGGTGTTGTCGTTTCCAGGGTCACTGGTTCCAGCCTTGGTTGGCGCAGTCCCTTATTTTCATCACATTTAATTCAATACTTTCTCTAATTTAAAAACTTGGTCCCTGGTACTGCTGTTCATTTATGTTTAATATGTTTGTATCATAATTTGTTTCAGCACCTAGCTTCCTATCTATATTTGGATATTTCAAACATTCTCTTATTTTGATTAGTTATGCTCCTTTCAGTTTTCAAGACAGGTGAATGTTAAGTACAAACATCAAAGACCAGCTGTTTACTTGTTGTTGTTTTTATTATTTAAAACTTTTATTTTTAAAATTGAAGTACTTTATGACCCGAGAATATTGTTAAGTTAATGGATGGGAACAAAAGCCAACTAATTTTACTGACCAACTAATTTTACTGACCCTGAAACTTTTTTTGTCTACACACCTTATAATTTCAAACTCAAAAAGTTTTAGTAGCTGTCATCATGATTTCAAACCCAATCTTTGTTTTTGCTCATTTGCTAATGCTGGCTAATGTCTGATTTGAATACATTTCTACTTATGCTTTTTTAATAAAAAGGTACTAAGTACTCTCAAAAAAAAAAAAGGTAGAAAATAAAAGCTGAAATTTTTTACAAAGCTTATATCAACTCACTCTGTCTATCTGTCAAAACGTTTGTACATGCTATTTCCTTGACACCCAATCTCAGATCAAGCGGAAATTTTGCACAATTATTTCTTTTACCTGACAACACAAGAATCAATAATAAAAATTAACCAATTAGTTAATTAACTATTGATAATAAATTATTTTATTTTTTTGTATCAAACAAGGGAGAGAAATTGTACTTGACTGAAATGGTGGTATAATTTAAGCTGAATTAGTCCCCTTTATAGATCACCACTCTAAACTGAAACAAACAATATTTGTATCAAACAAGGGAGAGAAATTGTACTTGACTGAAATGGTGGTATAATTTAATTTAATAACTTTATAGATCACCACTCTAAACTGAAACAAACAATATATAACAATACGATCTTCTCTAGTCATTAAGTATCTCACTAGCAAAGTGGTTAGCATGTATGCCCGAGGTGGCATAAGGCACGGGTTCGAATTCAGGTCGTTTTCCCATTTTTTTTTTTTGTAACTGCTTTTAAAAACCAGCTGCTGTAAAATCCACCCAGATATCCCTTTCTCTTTCCCCCCCCCCCCCCCCCATTTTACTAACTGGTCCAGATAAGTGATATGATCATAGCGCATTGGGAAAGCTAAAAGCATGAAACAGCGATAAACAAAAACAATATATTGGTAAAAATATTATTAATCACACAGATTTATTGTGTTTGGTAAGATCTATTACAAATTTAATTACAAGACTGATGCAGACTAATTGATACAATTACACTTCTTACAAGCTTTTTTTTTTAAAGTATTTTTTATGTTTTTTTACCAAGCTTATATCAACTCACTCCATCTGTCTGTCTGGTCTTTTACATATTATTTCTCCCACTTCCCATTCTCAGATCAACTTGAAACTCTGCACAACTATTCAAGGATGCTCTCTCCTCAAAGTGCAGGATGCTCTCTCCTCAAAGTGCGAAGGGGACTCTTGTCAACGATAGCAGACACATAAAAGTAGCAAGACTGGGGGGGGGGGGGGTGTAACTTATGCAACTGTGTACAATTAGGATTGATTCAAAATAGTTTATGCAATATCACTCAATATAATCAAAGTAATAAAAAGTATTTTTTATATTGAACTTGTTATTATTATGACTGGTACATATCTGTGTCATCCATTCTACCCAACTGATGATCCATGGAAAACATTTTGAGGCCATCATTTGAAAGCACTGGTCTCGATGTTCTAATGTCAAGTGATGTAAACCAGTCAACACTTAGTGATTAGAATGTGTTTCATTATGATACAAGTTTTTTTTCTTAAATAATTAATTAAACTAGTCTGTGATTGTTTTAAGTGTTTGCAATGTTCCTTCAGAATTAAAGATGAGTCAATTCTAGCCCAAACCTTCGACAAGACAGTGGGTTATAGAATTGGGTAGGATCTGAAACAAGGAAAGACAACAGTCCAAAGCTCATACAACCAGGCATATTAAACGGCATTTTCAGGTGTCAAAGTTTAGAATTCCCTATATGTAAACAGGTACAATTAACATTATGGTATTAGTACATGTGCAAGAGGTTCTATCCAAGGCAAAAGACAGAGAGGAATGGAGAAAGACAAATCTTGTGTGGTGCTCCAATGGTCCACCAGACTAAGGGATAGGTAAGGTGAGGTGAATGTGGGGTTATACAATAGTTCAAAAATGTAGCCTACATATAATTATATCAAGTCCGTGATATTTTAAGTAATCCAAGCAGACTCATGATATAATGAGGTTGGAATGTACATTTGATAACTTTCATAATGTCTAGTGTTTAATTAAGTTTGAATTTTTTAGAAATTTTTTTATCAAAAAAAAAAAAAAAAAAAAAAAAAAAGAATGATTATTTCTTTCAAAATCAAAAAGCATTTTAGAAATGTTTAAGTTAGATCTATCAACTTTAAAACAATTTCTACACCAATAAAAAAAAAAGACAAAATGATTACAAATCTAAAGACTGCAGTTACTTCGGGCAGCACAGGGTGAATAAGTAGTACATGTGCAAGAAGACTGTGTGCCCTGTGCAGTTCTTACCTTTATCTGATTAGGTTGTCTGGTGATTGCATTGGTGTATGGTAAACATTTAGTATCTGATTTACTCAACAGATCTGTGTCCCTGTCATCTGCAAAGCAGCAAAATCATAGTTACGGGGTATACTTTAGCAACAGGGCAGAAGGATGAAAGTAAATAAAAAAACAAAAGGGATTTTGAATAAGCACTTTTAAATAATGCAAATGCTAAAACTGATAGAACAAAGCAAAGCTATTAATAAAATGTATACATATAAATGGGACAGAACACAATAGTGTGTAATTATTAATGAATTTAACCACAAAAAAAAACTTCAACTAAAGCACAGCCAAATGCCAACAAATGAAGGGCACAAAATAACTATCTGGTCACAACAAGTGTAAGTTATAGGAAAGAATAGAAACTACAGCTACATTCCTACAAAACTCATGCATTAATAACACAGCCATCTAGGTTTTCAAAAGAATAATTTTAGCCAAAAAAAAAAACAACTCTCATAAATATGTGTATCAGCCTTAATTGTAACTTAATATTTAAGCATACAAGTTTTGTTGATGCACATTGGAAACTTTAAAGAAATAATAATTATACCTAATGCTAAAAGTATGAAAAAAAATTAGGGTCTATAAATTTAAAAAAATAAACAAAATTTAATTTTTATTAAAAAGAAAAGAGGATTTCAAAGTTGAGAAGAAATCTGATTAAAAAGTTGTTCAACGTTTATTTTAATTTTGTTTCAACCACTGATACTATTTTAAATAGTCCATTTATAGTATAAACATCTTAGATTATCTAAATTACCACAATAACTAATTGTAAAGCGTTATTATAAATACACACCTAAAATGATAGGATGAACTTTTGATTTGCCTGGAACTCCTACTCTATCAATGCAGTCATCATGATGCTCTGTTTCACTTCCTGAACTTAGTAAAGGATCTGTCACATCATGCCTGAAAGGGACAAAATAGTGAATCTGTAAGCTCAATAGCAAAATAGTGAATCTGTAAGCTGAATCTGTAGCAGGCCACTACGTTGAACTATTTTTTAAAAAGTTGGCAAATAGAAGAAAACTTGAATCAACTTTTAGCGAAAACATCATTTGTGACATATGTGACAAGGAGGACTTAATAGTCACATAAACCCTGAGATGCATATTGATTGTTGGACTTGGAAGACCTAATCATGAGAAAATAACTTATAATTAAAACTCTGCATTTACCCCTTACTAAGTTACAAAGCTAAATAAATTACACAACTATTACATTATATGTCTTGCAAAACTTTTTGGACTCATTCTATAGTTTGATTTAATGCACTATTTCTCCTTCAGTCAGGGCATCACATATTATTTAAATTTTAATTTGAAAAAGTAGTGTATTATAATTTTTCTTACTAAACAATTATAGAAAATTAGATGTTATTACAACTTACCTTCCAGGACTCAATGAAAGATGCTTCCTGTCTGAAGAACATCGATTTGTTTTAGACATGATATAATCATTGTTTTGTAAGGGGCTACAATTATTATCAATGTTGCTATTTTTGTTTTTTAATTTCGATTGTTTTTTTTTCATCATGTGTAGTTTGTAAGCAAAACATGGTACAGTGGGGGTAGTAACAGACATAGAAGAAGAAGAACCTTTGTCTTCATTATCACTGTCTCGAAGGTTATCAAAATCATCACTATGAAAGCTTTCAATACGAGCCAAAGGTGTTTTCAAATTCAACCACATTGGCGTAGTGGGAGATTTGACTTTGCCACTTCCTTGTTTTCTGCTGGATCCTGATTTTGAGCTTCTGCTGGCAGCACTACTGCTACCCTTTCTGGATGACATTAAAAGATCATCCTCAGGTGTAGCTACAGAATTTGGTCTGCTGATTTTCTGGGTAGCTCCTATGCCTATAGGAGTGCTACCACTGCTTTTGGTATTTACCATAATTTCATGTCTGAAAGATTCAGAAATTAGCTCTGTCATACTATCCACTCTATCATCATTTTCATCAAAACCATCCGAAGATAAAATTAAACCATCAAAAGTGTCATGAAGGTCAGAAATCTCATCATGAAGAGCAGAATTACTATGGACAAAAGAACATTCCGCACCAAGAAGAAGACTTTCAGAGTTTTCAGTTGCGTTGCACAACACAAGAGGCTCATCTTGACCAATTTGCATAGCTTTTATGCCACCATCCATACCATTACTGAGAATCATATGATTAGTATTTGGATTTAGAGGTCTGAGCAAAGAGGATGAAGGTGTGCTTTCTGACTGAGTAAGACGAGGCTTAAGTCGCTGATGTTTGGCTTTTACCTCTGGTATCTTTTCCGATGGTGTTGACTTTGGAGGTTGATTATCACTCATATCAAGTGAAAAGAAATCTGAACTATTTGAACCATTGGACATGTCAACACCGACAATGGGCAAATCTAATGAATCAAGCTTCAAAGATGAATGACCCTGTGTTCTAAGGAGATCTGTAGAAGAACTTGGATTGGAACTATCTATATAATGTACTTCAACATTAGTCAGAGGACCATTAAGTCCTGATAATGTTGGTTTTTGGGGTAACAACTGCACATTACTTTTGTTACTGTCTTCTTTCAAAGTAGGGTAACATTCTCTCAAAGTTAGGTTATCTGGTCTTGTTACACTTTTAGAACCCGATATGGAAGATAAGCTATCCTCAGAAGGAATAAATATTTCATCTTGAGAAACACATAATTGTGGGTTACTTCCCATATCAAGACAAGGTACAGTCAAATAGTTCTTGTTTTGATGTTCTACTTCTGGAACCTCAAGAAAATGTTTTTTGGGTTCTGATGTAGGAACAGTGAGAAGACTTTTCTTTGTAATATCCGTATTTGGATTTTGTATTCTCAAGTCAAAATCTACACTTCCCTTTCTACGGGAAATAGAACCTGACTGAGCACTTCTTATCTTAAGTGAGGATGTTTTTGTGGTGCCTCTGCGTAGAATGTCTTCTCCAACAATAACAGGTGCACTGCTTCCCTCTTTGGAATGTGCCAAACTAGTTGCCAAATGAGATGCTTCTTCCTTTTCAGGACGGTGATCAATTGAACCTGAGCGCTGGTAAGTCCCTTTGGGCCTATGTGAAGGGCCACAAGAGCGTGCTCGTCTTCTCGACAGTTTAAATGAAGAGCTTCGACGAATGGCAAGTTGTGAATTGGAAGGCTCACTCCCTGGCACAGAAAGGCTTGCACCAACAGGTGGATGATCGTTGTTGGTTGGACTACATTGATTAGCTGAATTAGGTGAAAGAAGTCCAGCAGCGGCAGCTCTTTCCTCCCTCAGCATTTCTCGTTCTATTTCCATGGCCTGGCGCTCCATATAGTCCTGGTAATTAAAAAGTTATGTTGTTAGAAAAATTAATTATTTTATTAAGTTTTGAAAAACTAAATACATTTTTCATCCATTCATTAAAAAAAAACCCACCCAATTTACAATGAAAAGAAAAACTCTGGGTAAAATTTAAAAAGAAAACAACTTCAATATTAATATACAAAAAAAGCAACATATTTTCATTATTCAGAATATGTGACAAAAAACAAGCACTTTAGTGCCATAAAAGTAAAATTCATTTTAAAAAGATGAAATTGGAATGTATATAAAAATAAACAATGATAGAAAAAAAAAATTGTGTACATCAGATTATAGGAAAGTAATTGGAAAATTAAATAATGTATAGAACAAAACTAGTCTACATTGTAAATGTATACATTTATGTCTGTATGTACTTTTGTTTTTACCTTCCTATTTTATTTTTTACTCCCAGAAATCATGTAGAAAATTTGTCTAGGTCCCTTTATCTTTAATAAAAATTAATATTGTCAATCAAATTTGATGACAGGATAGCTTTCTCCTATTAAGAAACTTTGAAAAAACCTTTAAAATTGTGTCAACTTCAGTAGCTTTTTATGAAGTTCATACAAAAAGATTTTCTTTATAGGTTTCTTAGTTCCTAAAGGAAATCTGCCAATACCAATGCTAAGCTTTTAAGCAAAGTTGCCTCATCCAGTTTGTTGGCAGATACTGTTACTTATTTCATAACCACATTAAGTATTTGTAGCAACATTCAATAATCAATTATGATCAATATAATGTAGACCACTTTTATTTCTTCTTGTTGAAATGAACTAGAGTTAAAATTTGGTGGGTGAGTCGACATTATAGACCAATTCAACAATCAATGGCCGTCTTTCATAGGATTTATCTAAAAATTGTCATAGCTCTATTATAGTTTTAAAAACCAACTAAAAAAAAGTGGTTAAGAAATATATATATAAACCAAGGCACATAAAGTGCTTCTTACGATATGAAGATCTTTAGATATAATTAGCAAATGTTGTACGAAAGATGGTAGGCTAATTAATCAGTAATAGTTTATATATAAAAAAAGGACTAAAGAAATTAGATGATAGAAAAAATACAGATATTTTTATTTTTACAATTTAAAAAAAAAGCATCTCGGTGTATAGTCATAATCAAAATTAATGTTTTATTTTCAGAAAAATATTATGCTTAAAATTCTTTCAGAATATTTTTATATTTTGCTTCATCCCAAAAAAAAAAAAATTGTGCTCAAACAGTCACTTAAGTGCATTCTATAGTGTACCAAAATCTTATGGGACATTATAAGTCATTAGTGCTCAAACTTCAAATAAAATTATGTGTACATAGAGAACCAAACTATTGGTGTCAGAAAAAATAAAAATTCTGTATGATTAAAAAATTATTTTTGTCAACATCAAGTGAATAATCTTCATGCATATTGTGTTAGCTTTACTACAAACGTATAATTGATCATATGCTTATATATGTTTATTAAACTGACTCAATAAAAGATATTAACTTTTAAAAGTAAACAAACTTAGTAATGTGTTTTTTAAACTAACTCAATAATAATAATTACTTTTAAAAGTAAACAAACTAAAAGATGTCTAAATTTTAAATAAAAGCAAATTAATATTAACTTACAATTTTTTAAAAATTAATTTAATTTTAATGTCTTATATATTGTGATAATTATTATCATCTTAAAAGTTCATTTTAGCCTTACATGTCTAAGACAATAAAATAAAATAGTAATAATAATTATTTTTAAAATTGCATGCATAATATTTATAACATTGAATGTTAACATGTAAAGCAAATGAAAAGATACAAATGAACTAATAAATACATTAAGGAATAAGATCAACATTGGGAAGTTTTGGAAAAACACTTTTTTTTTAAAGTTATCTTTAGGAATCTTTATTTTTTTGTTGTTGGTCTATAGGAATTAAAAATACATGCACTGACAACAAATAAAATAATTTCAAATCCAAATAAAAATTATGTTTTTCTAATTATAGCTGATTTTTAGCTAAGAATGTAAAAACTACATTAAAAAAACAACATTGTTACACAATTTAGAGAATGTGAATGGAAGAAAGAAAGAAATGATGTGCATTTAGAAGTGCTTTAACAAAAATAGTTAATGAAAACAAATATAAAAAAAAGTGAGTGAAAAAAAAAATTTAAAAAAAAAAAATAATTGTTTAAGGCATAGTAGTTATATGTTATATTCAGTGAAACCAAGGGATCATTGAAGAGTGATAGAAAACAATAAAGTAAGAGTGAAATAAAATGTTCTTAAAGATCAAATGGTTGAAAGCGCACAAGTTTATTTCATGCATGATGACAAAAAAAGGGATGAAACAAAGCTAAATGTTCTTTTAGTCATTTATTTTCTTCAACTGATGCTGTCATTTGAACAAGAAAATAAATAAATACATATATTTATATTTTTTTAAATGGTTCAAATTGATGCTGCCATACAAATACTGCTCCTAGTGTAAGCATACTGTGCAGAACAGTTGTCTGATGTTAGTTCATTCTGACTAGGCCTAGTGGTCGATAAGACACCAAAACTATTCCATGGTTTTTCTTCTTAAATAAGAGGTTTACTAAAACTAACTAAAAAAATAGACTACACTTTAGATGTTGCTATGTTAAAAAAAAAAGCTGACATAACTAAAATTATATGATCAAAATGTATTTTAATCGACTATTTGAAAAACGGTAAAAATATTATTAATTATATACAGAAAGAGGTTCAGAAAAATGATACTAAACCTATTTTAAACATGTAACAGTGTGTTGGTGATTGATGATAAAGTTAGTCAGATGGTGGTAGTTGAACAATGTTAAGCTGTATTAGTAGGTAATAGTACAAAGTACACACTAGTTACTGGAGATATTAAATATGTAAGTACAGCTGGATAAATACATACAAGTAAAGAAAAAAAAGAGTAGGCTAAGTAATTAATTTGTAAATGCAAAAAAAAAAAAAAAAAAAAAAAGAGAGAGAGAGAATATCTTTGCACATTCAATAATGCAAGAGTAATAGAAGACAAATTGTAGTTTGAAAACATTATTTATACCGTACCCGTTTCATTTGGTTTCTCACAGATAACTGTATGATTAGAAAATAAATGATAGGTATTATTTGTATCCAATCTTTTCTGCCTACATGACGATTTAGTTGCAATTTTCAATTGCTATTTCTAAAACGTTTTTTTTTGTAGTTTAAAAAAAATTATGTAGTTCTATTATGTAACTATCTCAAGAAGACTATAATTAAAAAAGCTTTTTAATGAAGGCTTTGTGTGATTTTTTTGTTTTGTTTTAAACATAAATAGTTCAATAGTTGATTAAGTATTTTTTCAAACATTCAATCAAGTTACATTTCAAATTTTGTATCAAATACCAACAATAGTTTGTCTTTTATTATGGTGTGTATTATGTGCACTATTTTGCTGAAAAGGATTCAATGGATTAGATAAAGGTGCATGTTACTGAATTCTCATTGTATCTAAACAGACAAAACTTGTTAACGGCCAGATTGGCATTAAGAATATATGTTGTTCAATGTTCTCGATTTCTTGAAATTAACAGCAAAAACTATTTGTAAGACGGGTTCAGAAAAACGTTTTTATATTTCTTTTTGAGTTTATTATGGATAAAAATGTTCAATCTATTTATTTCCATTTGGAGAGAAGGTACTAATATTATATCCTGCTGAATTCTATTGAAAATTTAATAATTCACTTCATCATAAGCATTGCTTAAATGTATTTGATCTGATCATTTCACAATGAAGTATGTTCTAAAACAGGGATGCTTAAACTACAGCCCACTGCCATTACTGGCCCGTCACCTATTTCTATATGGCCCCTTGAAGCTTTTGTCCATGTGCATAACAAAGGAACAGTTGCTTGGACTTAAATGCTTTTTTTTTCTCAGTGATGCAGCCCATTAGACGTTTCATAAATTGAAAGGACTCCCCGCACCCCCAGTCAAAAAAAAATTTTAAAAATTGGATTATCAGTAGTCTAAGAAGGTTGGGCATCCTGTTCTAACAAGGTTGGGTATCAGCGGTCTAAAAAGGTTGGGTATCAGTGGTATAACAGGATGGGTATCAGTGGTCTAAGAAGGTTGGTATCAGTTGTATAAGAAAGTAGGGTATCAGTGGTATAAGAAGGATGGTTATCAGTGGTATAAGAAGGATGGGTATTAGTGGTCAAAGAAGGTTTGGTATCTGTGATATAAGAGAGATGGGTATCAGCAGTCTAAGAAGGTTGGGTATCATTGATCTTAAGTCTACTAAGATAAAAAAAAAATCTTTTGAAATGTAACTGTTCTTTGTAAGTAACGGAAAACCAGATTAACACAAAATAAAATAAGCTAATTTTAAAATTATTTTAATTGGATTTAATAGTTAATAGGGCCTACATTGTAAGATTCAATAATTTCATTTTTTTTTAACTAATCATGTCAGCAATTGATGAATGTAGAAAATAATGATAATTATATCAATTTTTTTGCTTTTTATATGAATTTATGATGTCAACTTTTATAATCATATAACTATAAGTCTAACTTTTTTAGTCTAATTTTCAAAATAAAGTATTTTCAACATTTAAAAATATACCTTGATGTACATAAACCCTAGAAGAATCTATTTAATATTAGGAACAATTATAGTTTATGCAGTATATGAGTAGGAATAAATACTAAGTTTTTCTTCTACAAATTATCAGATCTAGCATAAAAAAGGTATTATTTCAAAGCAAAACTAAGTAAGAATACTTGTAAAAAAATTATTATGTTTTATTTCTTTTGCAACTAAAAATACTATTTAATTTAGTTTAGTAGAACACTTTCCAATGTAAAAAGGACAAATCTGTGAGTGTTGAAATGAATAATGATACACACAATAAATGTCAAAACTTCATAAAAGAACATAATATTTTTACTTACACCCTGAGTCCCATGCTGCTGAATATGGGGAGAAGGCATGGGTGACCTTGATCGCCTCCTAGACTTTCGTCTTTCTGGTCCCAACCATGTAGGTGTGCTACACAGGGCAAGAAAGTCAAAAGAACTGAATTTGGTCTCTGTTTCTGTATCTATGGCACTATGCTGTGTTGGATCAGTTGAATCATCGGTGGATAAAACTAATGCTGGTGGCCCTGCAATAAAAATCAATAATCATTACAAGTGTTAAATGTTCACACAGTAAAAAATTAATATTTAAAAAAAATACAATTGTAATAGTAGGCCCTAAGTATTTTAAAATAACTGCAAAACTAAAAATTACAAAAAAACATGTATAACTTAAAAATAATATTATTGTCACTCGCAGAAAATAGGGGGAATAGTCAAATGATGTGCAAACCATCAAATGCCAGATTCACCAAAATATTTTATGTGAAATAGGAAAGGAAAGTGGAGTCAGTGCAAAATTCAACCATAGCATCTTATTGCTTTGTTTCTGCACTGATAAATTTAGTTATTCTTGCCAGGACCATCTCAATCATTTTTTTTTTTAAAACAAAACATCAACTTAGAAATTCAAGAGAAGAGTGGGTAGTTGATATAAAAGCCAATGATTAAGACTTCAAAGGGTAATTATATTGTAATATCAATTTGTTACACAAGACAAATATTTTTATAACTTCTATAAAATATTTTTTTTCTCACAAGATTTTAGTATCAAACAAAGAGAATGGAGTTTTGATTGAGTTTGAGACATAATGAAAGCAACATCAGAGCTAAAAATATTATACAACTGAAAAAGAAATTTTAAAAAGCTATGCCATAAAACCTTTTGATAAATTCTTTTTATCACCACCTTTCTTATTTGCTGAGTGTGCAGATTTCGACCTCTTCTTTGGTTCTTTCTTTTCACATTTCAAAGTATGATCTACATCGTATATACCTTAATGAAATTAAGTCAAATTTTCTATAAAAATCATTAGCCAATATATTTCACTTATGTAAAAAAGTAATACTTATTATGAAAAAATAAAAATGAAATATTAAGAATAATACAATACTAGTTCTAGTTAAATAACTATTATTTGAAAATACTACATCCTTATTTTGATGAACTGTATGAGTTATGAAATAATGTACTTAAATAAGCTAAGTACTGGTAGAATTAAAAGAATAGATATATATTTTAGAATAATATATAAGCCCTAACTGACCTTGTTGTTGACGCTTCCTATCTAATATCATATTAAACATGGCAGAATATTCATCTGATTTATTTTCCGCAACTTTTTGTTCTAAAATTTCTTTCTTCATTCCCAAGGCTGTAGCAAGCTCCTCAAGAGTCTAAAATTTAGAAAAAATATTTTTAAGTCTGAAAATTTATTTTTTTTAAATCTGAAATTAGTGTAAGATTTTTTAAAATTATTGAACTACAAAAGCTTTGATCAAAAAGCCAAGCATTAGCTTAAAAGCCAAGCAACATCCTACAAACATTAGGTGATAAGAGTCTGTGACTCAATAATAGTAATATTTCAAGCATCCACTTGCACAATTAAATTTGTTAAAGATGTTTTAAAAATTAAATAGACATATTACTATTTGAAATTAAAGAATGAAGCAAAAGGATCCTATTGACCTTTATGAAATTATTTACTGTATTCAATGCCAGCATAATTTGCTTAAAATAAGTAAGGTTGAGGAAAGGCAGAGACAAGACAGTTCTTGATTAAGATAATTAATGCAATAAGGGTTGTTGTCGAGACAGTGTGGATTGGTTAGAATTAAAGAACATGCTCAAGATGCAGTCAAATTCATTATCATTCTCAAAACAAAATTAAAAAAACAAAACATTGGCAAATGTACAAATAGCGTTAATCTAAGTAAATATTTTAAAAATTATTAGTTATGCAAATAAGGGATCATTTTTCCTTACTCTTACAAGCTAGTTACCTAATTGTCATCTCAGCCTAATGAACAGTCTTAATCTATTAGACTATTTATATTTTTTTCTTCTTTTATCAAGATAGCTAAACTCGCCATTTTAGTATACATAAATAAAAACCATTGCAGTACAATGAAAGCATTCTCTCCTAAATTAATAAATGTGAAACTTTTTTTTTTAAAACAAAGACATTTTTTTATATTTTTAGTTCTAGACACATCTATGAAATGTTTAATAACTGAAAACCTACAAAATCTCCTAAGTAAGGTCTAACCAGCAAACTTTTGCTATCTTCTTGATAAGATGTCTTCACAACTAATTTAATGCAAGAATATTGTTTTAAGAACACAAAAGCCAATTATTATTTAATACTTGTTAATATTATGGGAGATAAACATAAATTTCAGAGAAAAAAACAAGCCATTAACAGCTGTTGCAATTTTCCAAGCCTAAAGGGAATATAAAAAACAAGATGCCCCAAACAAACATTGAACAGATCATTATGCAGACAATTTCAGCAAACTATGAGACAAACAAATCTTGGCAGAAGGAAATCAAAATGAACAAGTTAGTATTGTTCCAATGAAACAAAATATCTTAAAGTAGCCTTGTCACATTGAACATGTTAGGGAAACCACTAATGCAGCTCATATTCAAGTGTTAAAAAATTTGCAGAAACAAAAAGATTTTTTTGTTTAACAAAATAAAATGAAGAGAGACTAAAAATCCCACCATGTGACTGTGAGTGTGGCAACAACTATGAAGTACAGACATCCACATCTGCATCCAACTATCTGATCATTGTACTGTAAGCACATGTTAAATGGATACACAAAACAGATGATGGGCAGTACTGAATGCAATGAATTTGTGTGCCTATGACATCTGAACAACAACAAAAAAATAAGTAAAAAAAAAAAAACAAAAAAAAATAAACTGTACATTGATTTTTGTTTTACTGCAGATCCTAAGCTTGTCAGGTAATAGATTTATAAATACTTAGCAATGACATAAACATTTCAAATATAAGAAGTAAAACAAACACATTTTATTGTAATTTTATGAGTTATGAAACATTTTGTATGGATTTACAGTAAACCAAATTAATGGACACAAAAGATCTAATAACGCCCTGAGAATTAAGTCAAATCTTATATCATTAGACCAAAATGTGACTAGAAATATTAATCCGTTTTTGAATTTCAATTTTCTATTTTAATCTAATTTACTTTTCGTACAGTCACACAACAACAGCTATGAATATAATATAAAATTTGACTAAGTCTCAGACAATTGACTTAGGAAAATTTGCAGGAGTTACCTCATCTTCTTCAAGACTAGTCATGGAATCCTGCAGCTATGCAGGACAACGTCATCGTGGGGATAGGCGACAAACAAAACATTATGATGGTGATGATGATGACCACAAATAAACAAAAATAAAATTTTAAACCCTAAAACTGTTAGGAGTATATTCTTGTAATTTGCTAAAAAATGTATGTATACTAATGGAACTTTTACAAGTAGGCCTATAATCAAGATGGAATATTTAATACTTTTAAAGTATTAGGAGGACGTACATTACAATGTACACAATGTTTTAAAGCAACAAAAGGAAAAAAAAAATTTTATTGCATCAGACAATTTAGTATCTAAGAATATAACAAAATTATAAACAACAGCTATAAATAAAATGTTTTAAAATATTTTTTTAAATATGTATATATTTTTTTTTATAAATCTTAAAACTACACCACTTATAGAAATATTTCCTAATTTATTTTTATTAATATTTAAAAAATCAAAATGTAGATAAATAGAAATTTTGAGTTATGATGTGTGTGTGTGTGTGTGTGTGTATATATATATATATATAAAAGACATTTTTAAAATAAAGTTAATTTATCATCTAAAATACAAGAAGTTTTTTTTATTATGAAGCTAAGTAAAATATTCACACAAATATGAAGTACAAAAATTACAAATAATAGGATGACAGTTTATTATTTGAAGTTTACATAAATTATAGTAGTTGATTGAAAGTGTTAAATAAAGAAAAAAACTTTAAAAATTTCTACTAGATTATATAAAACAAAAGTAGAATGGAATGACTACATAAAAAAGGTATAAAGGAAAAAAAAATATTTAAAAATCTGTTCAATCAAAAATTGAGAATTTTTTTCACTAAGCATTAAAATAACGTTAAACTATAAAATCAGTTGATCAACAAAGCACAAACTTGCACACACAAACACGCTCACACAAACTACAACTGCTTGTACAACATCAATAGCAGATAGGTTTGAGCAGTGATGCAAAAAAAAAAAATATTCTCTCAACAGAAATAACTTTGAAGATGACTATTGACATTTTCTAATGATTTGTCATTGTATGAATTTGAAGGCAACAGTATAAAAAAAGCATTTTATGAACTTTGAATATTATCTGGAAAATGTTTCTTTTTATTATTAAATCTTATAGATTTGCTTTTATTTACCTTACCATATTCAGAATAGATAACATAACATATTTTTTTTTACCTATTATCTGAGCTTAATGTACGTCATGGACAAAAAATGAAAATGAGAGACAAGTATATGACAAATGTTTGAATTGTTAGCTCCCCACCAGGGCAATCATACATAAATGAAATGTAAAAAAAAAAAAGATAAAACAAAACAAACAAAAAATGACAACAGATTGAACTACAAGTAAACTAACATTAGTTTATAATGTCAAAGATAATTCCTAGACTTAGGCCTACCTGTGTTTTCATATTTTTGTCCCGAGGAAATGTGCCAAAGGGAAAAAATGGTTTTTTTCCATTTTCAGTTATCCATGAATGAATTTCCATATCTAATAAAGGCAACCGCAAACTAGGACTTGGCTCAATAACTCTTTGTAGCAAATCCTGACAATCTGAAGTTATTTAAAATTACCAATAAATACAGACATAAATATTCACATTAACTAGAGTAACACAATTAATAAAATCACTAAACTTAGAGACCATTCAGAGCAGAAGTCTAAAAAGAAGGGGCTTTTTTTTTTTTAAATAATTGTAGCTATTTCAGCAAAATAAGTATTTGGATCATTTTAACAATTTTGGCAAGGTCTTTATGTTAGTTTAGGCCACAATGTATTTTAAAAGTCATTGTTTTTACAAAGCTTATATCAACTCACTCTATCAATCTGTCTGTATAGTAAAAAGTTTATACACATTATTTCTCCACACCCAATCTCGGATTAAGCTGAAATTTTGCACAATTTATTTCTTTTACCTGACAACACAAAAATCAATACAAAAAAAAAAGCAATTAGTTAATTAACTATTGGTAATTAATTATTTTGTTTGGTATCTTGAACAAGGGGAAGAAATTGTACTTGACAGATGTGGTAGTATAAGTTGAACTGGTCCCCTCGAGCATGGAGTGAACATATTTTTGTATGCATGTAAAAGAACGATCATGCAAATATTTAACAAGACACCACCTTCTTCCCTTCCCCTTTCACAACTGGTCCAGACAAGTGATAGGATCATTCTAATCACACAAATATATTATGTTTATTATGTATAAGTCAATTACACATATAATTACATGACTGATCCAAACAAATTGATACAATTACACTTAATATAAGCTTTGTTGGTTTTTTTTTATAGTATTTTTAAAAAGTTTTTCTTGTTACGTAGTGAATTCTTCACGTTCTCATTATTATGTTGCAGGGTTCAGATGACTAGACCAATATCTGAGATAGTGGATAATAGCGAATGTATTAGACAACTATTCTGCAAATATTCTGCATACTGGTATTGATGTCGTTATATTAAAAAATTATTTTATTAAGAAAAAGAAATTTCAATCTATAGAGGATGACCTTTTACGTCTTAAATCTAGGATTCGTCTTAACTTCAAAAGCTACGCTTATATTTCCTTTTCCTTTATCAGAAAATTTATGGCTTGTGTGAATTATTAAAGCAACATTATTCAATACTGGGAAACAAAGCTATATACTATAAATATCAATTAATTTTATTTCAGCTAGTGTTGGCTTAGGCGCTTGGCTTCCAAAATGGGGGTTTCCGGGTTCGAATCCTGGTGAAGATAGGCATTTTTTATTTCAGGATCTATAGCCCACCCAGCTCTAATGTGCACCTGACAATAGTTGGTGAAAAGTATAGGTAGTTGGTCGTGTATGCTGGCCACATGACACCCTTGTTAACAGTGTTTAAATCATCTGCTTCATAGATTGCAAGGTCTGAATGGGAATCTTTACTCTTTTTTTGTTATACTTTTTACAGTTCATTAAGCTCAGCTAATTTATATACTCTCTGAATGTGATTGCAGAATAAGTAATAATAAGATCATATTTTGACTTGAAAAAAAAACAACAACTTTTTATACAATAGAGAAAAGAATTAATATTTATTCAGGGATCACTGCCACATTTGACTAGCTAGGAATTAAGCTGATGCATGATACTGAAATTGTTAAAATACTTTTGCTTCATTGTATGCAACTAAACATTAAAAAAAAAAAAGAAAAGAAATGCATACTAGTTTGTTTATATCTATTAATAATATTTTTTTTTAAATCTTCAAACTCAAAATGTTCCTTTTAAAAATTTCAACATATAAAACACTCCAGTACAGAAAATGATCACAAGAACAACATTCTAGATAAAAATGTACAGTAACCTACCTGCAGAAAGATGAGCCATCTCTTGATGATGTACATCCACCAATCCTTTCTCCATTTGTTGTACAAGTTTTTGCCTCCGATACTGATCAGTGTAAGGCGTTGTAAACGGAAGCTTTCCAACTAGCATTGCATACATAACAATACCACTGTGGAAGTTTATAATATAAACATTTAGAATAGAGATCTCAATTTACTAATTTTAACCTATTCAAAAGTTAGTTTCTAAATATTATCATTTATTAATGTGAAAAATATAAATAGCTCTTGACACTTAACTACATGTGAATTAGGATCAGCATGTCATTTCACCTGGTTCTCTTGCCAAATTTTACAAATCAACTATCAGTAGTATCGGCAATATTTGGGCTTTATTAACATTCAAAAGTCCTAAAATGATTTTTTTGAAAACTTACAAACTCCATATATCAATTTCAAGGCCATATTTCTCTCCAGGTGTAAAGAGCTCTGGTGCTGCATATTCTGGAGATCCACAGTGCGTTTTCATCAACTCATCTTTGGAAAACGTATTGCTAAGGCCAAAATCTGTTGAAAATAGGATATTTATTTCTATTTCAAGTTTTCACTCTAGATTAATCACATATCTAGATTAGATCTAGATTATAAGCCTAGATATTTTAAAATCTGAATTGATATTATCTTACATCGACATTCTAGATCTAATATTTTTTAATATCTATACACTAGATATAGATAATCTAAGTCTATATATACATAAATAAATATATAAATATATATATATATGAATGAATGCTAAATTTTTTAGTGACGATATGCACCAGTACAGCGAAAAAATGTGGGGAAAAAGTTATTACTTTTCATGTATTTTAATGTTTATTATTAATTTATTAGTAGTTAAAAGTTAGACAATCCATCACTGCAAGTACCGGCACCTATTTTTTATTTTACAAAAAAAGCACTGTATACTAAATATAGATGAATTAGATGTATATATATTTATCTTAACTCCTCTTTCAACTCTATCTAGTCTAGGTCTAGAATCTAGATCATCTATTAAGTCAATTAAGATCTAGATCTCAAATATCTAGATCTACATCTCTAATAAATTCTTAAAAGGGCCCTATGTGTTCATATTTCTAGATCTCTATCTACTATATAGACTCTATGTAGTTTATTTATTTCGGACATTACATGAATTCGGACATTCGCTGTTTTTGTGGTCATTAAATAATTTTTTAATATTTATCATAAAACTAGCACGCTGTATAATGTGCTTGTCCATTTTCCAATGATTCTGGCCCAATTTCCTTTCATTTAGCTGTCTTTTTATGTAAGAAAAACGAATTTCAAATTTGTTAGTTATGTTGTTGTTTTTTCCTATGTTACCCAGATGACTTTACCACTTCCTAGGGTTAAGACTATATTTTTTGATTGTCTACGTCTATAATCTACTAATGAGCCCGACAATATTTATTCTGTTTTTGGAGCTAATTTATTTGATTTATAAGCCAAGATGTTCGATTCCATACAAAAAAAAAATTAATAGGGTGTCCGAATTAAATTCCAATTTCTTACCAAAATTTATTTCGGACAGCCAGTTTTGGACATCAATATAAATGATCTTATATTACATTTGTTCGTTTGTTGTTGTTTTTTAAATAGAGAATAAATGGGCAAATGTTTGGAGTGAGCTTGGTACATTGAATGAAGTTAAATGCTTAGATCTAGACCTACTAGATAGATCTAGATTAATATAGAGAGAATATAGAGGATTCAGTTAGGCAAGAATGGCTATCCTAACATGTACTAAACTACAAAAGATCATCTGACATCTGTATTAGAAATTTATTAAATTAATAAACAAAAAACACAAACATTCAACACAAATCTAATCATGCAAACAATTCAAACATAAAGTAAGTCCAAAAGTCGGCATAGAAGTCAGTATCCCAGTGACCTAATTTTGGTAGAATAAGTGTGTTCATATTTTTACTTTTTGTGTTCGTATTTATGCATAATTCCAAAACATCTTAATGATTTAATGTGTTGGTTTATGCCTGGGGATCTTAAAATTTAGTTAATGTTAGTAAAGAATTAAAATCTGAGTTTATTGAGGCCTAAATATAGAGACTGTCCGAAATAAATAATGGTGTCCGGAATCAAATAATGTGGGTCAAATTTGTCCAAATTAAATGAAAACACACGGCCTTTTTTTACCTTAAATATAATAACAAATATATGTTAGGGATACAAATATAAGTAGTCATCCTTATTCTCCTTAAAGTAAAGAAGATTTTGATACTTCATTTTCTTTTATATGTCGAACCATTGTCAAAAAATGCGCTGTCAAAGTCAAACTTTCAAATTTGGGCCTATAGGTGCCCGAATAGCATAAACTACTCACTCTATATAATATTTAGGTTATATATATGTTAAAATGTCTCTCCTGGGAATAAGCACATGGAATAAGAAATGTGCCTATTTATCTTAGTGTCTTTCTCTGTTTCTGAGTATTTCATTAGGTTTTGTTTTTCTATTTGTAAATTATCGTTTAGTGTTTTTGTGTATCATAGCTACTTTACTTTTTATTTTTCTGTACTGAAGTGTCTCTCAACTCAAGTAGTCAAGTTTAGTGATAATACCATTTCTTTTAATAAACCCTAAAATAATGTCTAATGATTTGCTTGATTTTTTAAAATAATTTCATCAATATGCCAGCCCATTGCAATGGCTTTATCATTTATGAATATGAAAATGATATGAATTAAGATTGGCACAATTATGAGCTTATCATTATCATGATTATGAATCATTATTGCCAGTTAGTTATGGTGGGGATTCCATGATATGATTATGATGATGATTTAAATGATTATCATGATTAACTAGATCAGTAGATCTAGATCTTGATACTAAGAAAGAATTTATACTTGGGTGGAGATAATTGAATATTTATTAATATGCCCCCTATCATTAGAGACTAGACCTAACTTTGATCTGGAGTCTAGATCTAATCTAATTCTAAATTAGTTTTTTAATTAAATGCTGTATGTTGTCTGCTAACTCACGCAACTTGTGAATCGGAAGTAGCAGATTTTTTTTTTGGATTGACTCGAAGACAAGCCTTATTGTTATTATTGCCTTGTATATAAATTACAGACATTACTTCAAAGTAGAAGATAGCCTTTCACTGTGTCAATATAGTCATTCATGTTAATGTAGATATTAGTATTAGATCTAGATATGTTTAGGCTCATTAGGCCCCTATATAGTTATAGTCCTTTGTCATGGAATACTTACCAACCATTTTTATATTTTTCTTTGGTGTGTCCAACATAATATTTTCCATCTTTAGATCTCTGAAAAATAAATCACAAAATAACATCATCTATCTTATCTTCTTATCTTATAAATTTTGAACAAAAGATAATTACATCCAACGCGTAGGGCCTATCCATTCGTCAATCTAGTTGCGCATGTTAAATGGTCAATTAGAGACTAACTCTGTTAATTTGTTTGGTTTTTCTGGCAGATTATGGCAACTCGTCCCATGCGCCATAGCACAGCCGCACTTGTGAGATTTTGACCTAGCATATAGATCTTATAAGTTACAAACCAATAAAGCCATGACAATTTCGTGCAGGTCTTCTCAGGCATCATGACATTTTGCTATGTATGCATAGATAAATAGCACTCTCTTTAGCCAGAAATTTCATAGGATTGTTTGGCATCTCGAACAGAGAGGGAAGGTAGCGCTTAAACGTTTGAAACTACCAATATATAAGTTATAACTATAAAACCTTCTATATTCATAAGCGATTCGCTGGCGGGGTTGTTATTGTCTGAGCTTGAGGAGGTCTTCTCCAGTTCGAATTCAGGTCGTTCACCTTTTATTTTATTTTTTTTTTTACAAATGCACCTAAAAAACGATCACCCAGATACCCGTTTCTTTCTCCCCCCCCCCCCCCCCATCCCTTTCGATAAGATCCAGACAGGTGATAAGATCATAGTGTATTGAGAAAGCTAGAAGCATGAAATTGCGCTAAACAAAAACAATTGGTAAAAATATTTGTAATCGCACAGATTTATTGTTTTTAGTCTAGATCTAGAACAAATATAAATACATGATTGATTCAAACTAATTGATACAACTGCGCTTAATATAAGCTTTGTTTTATTTTTAAAGTATTTTTTAAAGTATTTTAAAAATGTTTTTCTTGTTCAATAAGGGGTAAAAATAGATTGTCGGAGGAATACGTGCTGCAGATGCGGCCAACTTTTTTTGGCTCTGGGGCCACATCACAGCAAAAAAAATATTAAAAAATTAGTCCAATGGAAGCGTTCATCTTTGGCTTCAATGTGCAGTGTAGGCAGGAATTGAGTGGGGCTAGATAGCACTTGGCTCAGACAACATTGGCCTAAAAAATGACACATATTCTATATACAGTTGACATTGGTGTTTGAGCAGAAACTATCAGTGCATTCAAGCAGTCACATACGCGTTCAAATAGTCACACACACACACACAAACACACTGATAGATCAAAATTTATCAGCAAAACAAATTAAGACTAGATTTCTTGCCTGGTATCCAGTCAAGAGAGGGACGTGAGGTCGTAGACAAAGTGCCAAGAGATAATAATAGGAGTCAAGCAAGCAATTTGAGAGTAAGATAGTGAAGTGGTGGGGTTTGCAAGGGCTCATTTCAGTAGTTCATTTTATTATTTAGCCAAATATATCATGAAGAAAGAAAAAGAGACCAGAATTTATTAAAAAAAAATAGCCTAAAAAGTAAAGGGAGATTTTCTTAGAATTAAAATACAAAGGATGTCATTTAGTTTCTAACTAATTTTTGTTTGTATAGGCCTAATAATAACATGTTAAACAGTTTTGGCGAGAGGAAAAAAGAATCCACAGCTCTACATTTGAATGAAGGTAATTTTAAAGTTTCGTCATTTTAATTTGTGTTATTATTATTTTGTTATCTTTTGTCATTTGTTTCTATGATACAAGAACAACATGGTTTCAAAACCCCATGGGTCTTTCTTCAGAGACTAAATGTAAATGGTCCTCCATACTTCAGGCATTAGTCATTTATACATCTACACATTGCTGCGGGGTGACTTCTTGCGATACAGCCTGCACGATGACACATGTCATTTACTGATTGTCATAGCACGCATTTCTAAATGTTTGCTTCGGGCAATTAATAAAAAAATTAACCATAAATAGGTATCAACAGTGATCATTTTTTCCCCGCGCATTTTGTTTTAACAGATACATCATTGTCAGCTGACGTCTTGAGAACTGTTGAAGTCAGAAGAACATTTGATTGGTAAATCCAACAAATATAAAAGAAATAAAAATAAGGTATGATGTAACAATTGAAAAGGCAGACTAAAATCCTAACAAATCAGTGGTTCTTAAGTTGTTTTAAGTCCCAGAAAGATAGAGAGAAATAGAGAGAGAAATATCTGTAGCCAATGACAATAAATACAATTTATGAAAACCATCAATATCATCAAGGTTACAAAGACAGTTTGTGTGAAACACTAACTCCAAAATCGGCCCCCGAAGTGGTCCACCCAGGCAGGTAAAAGGCAGGTTTCAATATTTTCAGAAAGAATATCAGAAAGAAATTCTATCAAAGACAAATGACAGAGGAGAATGGAGAAAGAAGGTTGGCAGATCTTCTGTTGTGCCCCAACGGTCCATCAGACCAAGGGATAGGTGAAAGTGAAGTTAGATGTGAACCTGACCTAATTGATTTCATATAGGCCTAATGATTATCTTATTGATCTAATTGTTTTGTATAGGGTCAATCTCTTATTCAAAGCCTCATAAAAAAAAAAAACATTTCGTAAAAAAAAATATAAAAAATCCATAGTTAGGTGTTTTGTAGATTTGAACATGCCCTGCAGTTCACGCGATAATATGAAAAACTACTTATTAATTGTTGTTTTAAATTAACTTTCACTTATATTAGTAACCAATTTTTTTTTTGTAAATGTAGTAGTTAGTATGACAAAACTTACATAATTTAGCAATACACACACTCATTTGTAAACAAGATTACAAAGAGAGTTTGTGTTACACAAACTAAGAGGCGGCCCCCGTCGAAGTCGGATCCCTGTCGGATCTGCATATTCGCAAATAATATTCAAGAGGTGATTTAATTTTGATGTAAAATGTTTTACACGTTTCGGATGTTCCTTCAGAGTTGAAGATAATTACTTCCTAGTCCAAACCTCCCGCAGGACGACGGGGGATGGGAGCGGGCAGGGTTTGAACCCTGGGCCATCCATAAATCTGAACGACAGTCTAGCGCGAAAACCGCACGACCAGGCAGCCATCCGATGGTCAAAAGTAATAATGTTTCAAAGATTCATTTGCCGTAAATTTAAATTTAAATTTAATAAAAAAAATAGTAGATTAGTTTTAGTATATTAAAACATTACAATATTGATCAAAACGTTTGGAAATGAAAATCTACACTTTTTTTTTACACTTTAAGTTTAGAAATTGAAATTCTACATCTTAATCTAGTCTATTTTAGTCTAAACTAGATCTAGAAATTCTAGATCTAGACTCTAAAATAATTTTAATTAGAATATAAATCCAGATCTAGATATACTGTAATAAAAATCTAGATCTAGTTTAAAAAATCTAGATTAGATCTAAATCAAGATATCATTCCTTTTTTAAACGCGAGTCACATAACGAGGCTTAATAAACATTACTATGCCGAGTTCTTTTTTCATTTCGTTTGAAGAATTTATTCCATATAACGTCAGAGGGAAAAAAAAACACTACGTCACACGGCCTAGCTAGAATAAAAATCGCCTTCATCTATAAGAGCCTTTTATCGAGTGTTCATAGACTTTGGTGCACCGAGTGCGTTCTTTAAGCATTTCATTTAAAGAATTCATTCCATATGACGTCAAAGGAAAAAAAAACACTACGTCACACGGCCTAGCTAGAATAAAAATCGCCTTCATCATTACGAGCCTTTTATCGAGTGTTCATAGACATTGGTGCACTGAGTGCGTTCTTTTAGCATTTCTTTTAAAGAATTCATTCCATATGACGTCAAAGGAAAAAAAAACACTACGTCACAAGGCCTAGCTAGACTAAAAATCACCTTCATCAACACGAGCCATTTCTCGAGTGTTCATAGACATTGGTGCACCGAGTGCGTTCTTTTAGCATTTCATTTAAAGAATTCATTCCATGTGACGTCAAAGGAAAAAAAAAACACTACGTCACACGGCTTAGTTAGACTAAAATATGTTTTCATTAATACAAGCAATGTTTTCGAGGGCTAATAGACATTGGTGCACCGAGTGCGTTCTTTTAACATTACATTTAAAGAGTCCATTCATATGACGTCAAAGAAAAAAAATTCCATTACCTCACAATAGGCTAGTACCGGTACCATAAAAAAAATGTCTTTATTTACACGAGATATTTAACGAGGGTTCATAGACATTGGTGCACTGAGTTCTAATAGAATTTATTTAAAAAGGATCAAAGCCGCATTGTTTTTGCGTTTTGTCTGTCAGTCGGTCTGTCCGTCATCTTGATATAAAAAAAACAACTAAAGTTATTAAAAATTGATTAACCTTTATTTTACGTTTCAAAACATCGCAATAATTTTTAGGTATGAACACAATTGAAAAGTTTATATAATAGATTGTTCCGGATGTTTGTATAAATAGTAAAAGAAAAAGAGAATTTCAGATAAATGTTATACCGTTAATTAAATTTTTTGGATAGTCTCGTATAAAAATTAGATGTACTACAGCCACGTGGAGAGATTTTCATACCTTACTTTGGTGTTTGGATTCTGTTTTCCTTAAAAATCGGAACATAATATTAACGATAATTAGATTTTTTAATGTTTTAGGTAGAAAGTTAAATGTACTGTAAGAGAGTAGTGAGTTAGTAGATTTTTAAATAAATTCGGAAATTTCTGGCGACGATTTGTAAGAAACAAAATCCGGAACTTTTTTTATCGATTACAAAACTTCTATGTTATGTTTTACAAGAAAATTA
Source organism: Biomphalaria glabrata (assembly GCF_947242115.1). NCBI lineage: Eukaryota > Metazoa > Mollusca > Gastropoda > Planorbidae > Biomphalaria > Biomphalaria glabrata. Next base: position 29,674,815 of record NC_074715.1, on the reverse strand, counting down.
AATGTCTAAAAAGTAATTTTCAGTAATCAATTCTAGTAAATTACTTTTTTTAAAAGCCTTATGCGATTTCAAACAATCATTAGGCATAATTCATGTTTTATAAAACAATATCCGGAACATTTTTACACTTAATGAAATATAAGTCAGTATAGAGATTTTGATTTAGCATTAATATGCTATTTACATAAAATACGGAACAACATATTATTGATAATGTGTTTTTGCAAAGTTTAAGCATGGAAATTGAATGTAATATAAGTTAGAAGAGCAAACAAACATTTGTTGGCGTTGATTAGTTTTGCACAAAAAAATCCGGAACAATCAATTTTAGATACTTAAAACTATTGAGATGTTATGGGAGGAACATTAAAGGGTAAATCAGATTTTCAATAGCTTTTAGAGTTCTAGTTTTTTAAATCTAATCGTGACGGACAGACCGACCAACAGACAAAACGCACAAAAATAAGCTTCTTTTCATATCTCTTCTAGTTTTCGAGATCTGAGTGTGACAGACGGACAGACGGACATTTTGCACAAACCTAATAGCGGCTTTTTCCCCTTACGGGGGCCGCTAAAAAACAACAAAAAATACAATTTGACAAAAAACTAAAACCGTTTGCATAAATGTGTTAAAAATATTGTTACGTATCTCTACTATCCAGGCTCTTTGCAAACCGCACCACACGACACCACGAACTTAAAGAACCTCACAACTCAGGGCTCCAAAGTATCAGTAACAGTTTAATTTCAAATACATCACAATTGGCAACAACATTAACACTGACTGCATATAACCCTGAGGTTGTGTTTGGCCTAATCATGACTATATCCCTTACTAAATAACCTCCTTTGTTTGTTTCTATTAATATTGATTAGTTGTAAAAATGGTGTATTTTTATAAAAAAACTGCTTGCATAGTTGATTTTAAAAATTAAAATTTTCACTTTCGGAAAAGAAAAAAGTAGCCGTTGCATCAGAACTTTGAAAGGTCTAAAATATCATGATGTCGGATTTTCAATATCTTTTCTAGTTTACGAGATCTAAACGGGACGGACGGACAGAGATTACATACAAAGTAATAGCGTCTTTTCTAATTTCGGGGGCCGCTAAAAATAATATTTTTTAAAAAATAAAATGTCCCCATGGATCTTATTTGAACTGGATTTGTTTTCATACTATTTATATTTCATACATTTTTTTTTGTAAAGCAATGTTAACTTCTCTGTGGACAATTTTGCGACACGATAACTGTATCCCAACTTTAGTTAACTAAGCACACTTCTATCGAGTTGATGTTTCCGTTAGGAGTAAAACGTCTCATTGTGCAGCCAGCATTCTTCTGTAACTCTGCTAATCATCTCAACATTCTTCTGTAACATACTCTGCTAATCCTCACAGCATTCTTCGGTAACCTACTTTGCTAATCCTCTCAGCATTCTTCTGTAACCTACTCTGCTAATCTTCTCAGCATTCTTCTGTAACCTATCTGCTAATCCTCTCAGCATTCTTCTGTACCCTACTCCGCTAATCCTCTCAGCATTCTTCGGTAACTACTCTGCTGATCCCTTCATCATTCTTCGGTATCCTAATCTGCTAATCCGCTCAGCATTCTTCGGTAACTACTCTGCTGATCCCCTCAGCATTCTTCGGTATCCTAATCTGCTAATCCGCTCAGCATTCTCTGGTAACCTACTCTGTTAATCCTCTCAGTATCGTCACAGTAGACGCCAACACTTCCACAAGTTTTCTAGCACGTAAACTATTGAAGTAGCTATTTTCAAATAAAGAAAAGGAATCATTTGAAAAGTCCGTTAAAAAAAAGAATAGCGTTGGTTAACCTTCATCCAAACAACACTAAAATAGACAAGCAAGCATTCCATTCAAAGTGTGCGGACAATAAGGCTTTCAATAAAATAGATGATGCTAGCTGAAAAAATTGGGCGTGGGAGTGGTCGGAATGTCCAGGTGATTGACTATACCATAATTCACTGATATTCACTTCGTCTTTGTGAAATCAGACTGTGGCTTTAGGTGCGACAGGTTTGACACTATCAGCCCCCACCTGTTATCGATGCTCTCTGAATCTGAAGGACATAACTGGCTTGAAGGTCGCTGTTTTTCATTTCAAAGTGACGTACATGATGGGGCTGGTAACTATTTTAATCCTATATCTGTGATGGCCAACTTTTTTTGGCCAGAATCTATTTCCTACCAGTGTCCCCGGGCGCATCAACACTGAATATCGTAGTGTCCAATTGAAGCGAGCAGAAGTTTTGAGAACCCAATATCTATAATGCGTCCATCATGGTTCGATGGGAACAAGATCTAATCTATAGTGCGTCCACCGTGGTTCGATGGGAACAAGATCTAATCTATAGTGCATCCATCATGGTTCGATGGGAATAAGATCTAATCTATAGTGCATCCATCATGGTTCGATGGGAACAAGATCTAATCTATAGTGCGTCCATCATGGTTCGATGGGAACAAGATCTAATCTATAGTGCGTACATCATGGTTCGACGGGAACAAGATCTAATCTATAGTGCATCCATCATGGTTCGATGGGAACAAGATCTAATCTATAGTGCATCCATCATGGTTCGATGGGAACAAGATCTAATCTATAGTGCGTCCATCATGGTTCGATGGGAACAAGATCTAATCTATAGTGCGTCCATCATGGTTCGATGGGAACAAGATCTAATCTATAGTGCGTCCATCATGGTTCGATGGGAACAAGATCTAATCTATAGTGCGTCCACCGTGGTTCGATGGGAACAAGATCTAATCTATAGTGCATCCATCATGGTTCGATGGGAATAAGATCTAATCTATAGTGCATCCATCATGGTTCGATGGGAACAAGATCTAATCTATAGTGCGTCCATCATGGTTCGATGGGAACAAGATCTAATCTATAGTGCGTACATCATGGTTCGACGGGAACAAGATCTAATCTATAGTGCATCCATCATGGTTCGATGGGAACAAGATCTAATCTATAGTGCATCCATCATGGTTCGATGGGAACAAGATCTAATCTATAGTGCGTCCATCATGGTTCGATGGGAACAAGATCTAATCTATAGTGCGTCCATCATGGTTCGATGGGAACAAGATCTAATCTATAGTGCGTCCATCATGGTTCGATGGGAATAAGATCTAATCTATAGTGCATCCATCATGGTTCGATGGGAACAAGATCTAATCTATAGTGCATCCATCATGGTTCGATGGGAATAAGATCTAATCTATAGTGCGTCCATCATGGTTCGATGGGAATAAGATCTAATCTATAGTGCATCCATCATGGTTCGATGGGAACAAGATCTAATCTATAGTGCATCCATCATGGTTCGATGGGAATAAGATCTAATCTATAGTGCATCCATCATGGTTCGATGGGAATAAGATCTAATCTATAGTGCGTCTATCATGGTTCGATGGGAACAAGATCTAATCTATAGTGCGTACATCATGGTTCGATGGGAATAAGATCTAATCTATAGTGCGTACATCATGGTTCGATGGGAATAAGATCTAATCTATAGTGCGTACATCATGGTTCGATGGGAATAAGATCTAATCTATAGTGCATCCATCATGGTTCGATGGGAACAAGATCTAATCTATAGTGCGTCTATCATGGTTCGATGGGAATAAGATCTAATCTATAGTGCGTCTATCATGGTTCGATGGGAACAAGATCTAATCTATAGTGCGTCTATCATGGTTCGATGGGAACAAGATCTAATCTATAGTGCGTACATCATGGTTCGATGGGAACAAGATCTAATCTATAGTGCGTACATCATGGTTCGATGGGAACAAGATCTAATCTATAGTGCGTACATCATGGTTCGATGGGAACAAGATCTAATCTATAGTGCATCCATCATGGTTCGATGGGAACAAGATCTAATCTATAGTGCATCCATCATGGTTCGATGGGAACAAGATCTAATCTATAGTGCGTCTATCATGGTTCGATGGGAATAAGATCTAATCTATAGTGCGTCCATCATGGTTCGATGGGAACAAGATCTAATCTATAGTGCATCCATCATGGTTCGATGGGAACAAGATCTAATCTATAGTGCATCCATCATGGTTCGATGGGAACAAGATCTAATCTATAGTGCGTCCATCGTGGTTCGATGGGAACAAGATCTAATCTATAGTGCATCCATCATGGTTCGATGGGAATAAGATCTAATCTATAGTGCGTCCATCGTGGTTCGATGGGAACAAGATCTAATCTATAGTGCATCCATCATGGTTCGATGGGAATAAGATCTAATCTATAGTGCGTCCATCGTGGTTCGATGGGAACAAGATCTAATCTATAGTGCGTCCATCATGGTTCGATGGGAACAAGATCTAATCTATAGTGCGTCTATCGTGGTTCGATGGGAACAAGATCTAATCTATAGTGCGTCCATCATGGTTCGATGGGAACAAGATCTAATCTATAGTGCGTCTATCATGGTTCGATGGGAACAAGATCTAATCTATAGTGCGTCTATCATGGTTCGATGGGAACAAGATCTAATCTATAGTGCGTCTATCGTGGTTCGATGGGAACAAGATCTAATCTATAGTGCATCCATCATGGTTCGATGGGAACAAGATCTAATCTATAGTGCATCCATCATGGTTCGATGGGAACAAGATCTAATCTATAGTGCGTCCATCGTGGTTCGATGGGAATAAGATCTAATCTATAGTGCGTCTATCATGGTTCGATGGGAACAAGATCTAATCTATAGTGCGTCTATCATGGTTCGATGGGAACAAGATCTAATCTATAGTGCATCCATCATGGTTCGATGGGAACAAGATCTAATCTATAGTGCATCCATCATGGTTCGATGGGAATAAGATCTAATCTATAGTGCGTCCATCATGGTTCGATGGGAATAAGATCTAATCTATAGTGCGTCCATCATGGTTCGATGGGAACAAGATCTAATCTATAGTGCGTCCATCATGGTTCGATGGGAATAAGATCTAATCTATAGTGCGTCCATCGTGGTTCGATGGGAATAAGATCTAATCTATAGTGCGTCCATCGTGGTTCGATGGGAATAAGATCTAATCTATAGTGCGTCCATCGTGGTTCGATGGGAATAAGATCTAATCTATAGTGCGTCCACCGTGGTTCGATGGGAATAAGATCTAATCTATAGTGCGTCCATCATGGTTCGATGGGAATAAGATCTAATCTATAGTGCGTCCATCATGGTTCGATGGGAATAAGATCTAATCTATAGTGCGTCCATCGTGGTTCGATGGGAATAAGATCTAATCTATAGTGCGTCCATCATGGTTCGATGGGAACAAGATCTAATCTATAGTGCATCCATCATGGTTCGATGGGAACAAGATCTAATCTATAGTGCGTCTATCATGGTTCGATGGGAACAAGATCTAATCTATAGTGCGTCCATCATGGTTCGATGGGAACAAGATCTAATCTATAGTGCGTCTATCATGGTTCGATGGGAACAAGATCTAATCTATAGTGCGTCCATCGTGGTTCGATGGGAACAAGATCTAATCTATAGTGCGTCCATCATGGTTCGATGGGAATAAGATCTAATCTATAGTGCATCCATCATGGTTCGATGGGAACAAGATCTAATCTATAGTGCGTCCATCGTGGTTCGATGGGAACAAGATCTAATCTATAGTGCGTACATCATGGTTCGATGGGAATAAGATCTAATCTATAGTGCATCCATCATGGTTCGATGGGAACAAGATCTAATCTATAGTGCGTCCATCGTGGTTCGATGGGAACAAGATCTAATCTATAGTGCGTCTATCATGGTTCGATGGGAACAAGATCTAATCTATAGTGCGTCTATCATGGTTCGATGGGAATAAGATCTAATCTATAGTGCGTCTATTATGGTTCGATGGGAACAAGATCTAATCTATAGTGCGTACATCATGGTTCGATGGGAATAAGATCTAATCTATAGTGCGTCCATCATGGTTCGATGGGAACAAGATTTAATCTATAGTGCATCCATCATGGTTCGATGGGAACAAGATCTAATCTATAGTGCGTCCATCATGGTTCGATGGGAACAAGATCTAATCTATAGTGCGTCCATCATGGTTCGATGGGAACAAGATCTAATCTATAGTGCGTCCATCATGGTTCGATGGGAACAAGATCTAATCTATAGTGCGTCCATCATGGTTCGATGGGAACAAGATCTAATCTATAGTGCGTCCACCGTGGTTCGATGGGAATAAGATCTAATCTATAGTGCGTCCATCATGGTTCGATGGGAACAAGATCTAATCTATAGTGCGTCCATCATGGTTCGATGGGAACAAGATCTAATCTATAGTGCGTCTATCATGGTTCGATGGGAACAAGATCTAATCTATAGTTCGTCTATCGTGGTTCGATGGGAACAAGATCTAATCTATAGTGCATCCATCATGGTTCGATGGGAATAAGATCTAATCTATAGTGCGTCCATCATGGTTCGATGGGAACAAGATCTAATCTATAGTGCGTCCATCATGGTTCGATGGGAATAAGATCTAATCTATAGTGCGTCCATCATGGTTCGATGGGAACAAGATCTAATCTATAGTGCATCCATCATGGTTCGATGGGAATATGATCTAATCTATAGTGCGTACATCATGGTTCGATGGGAATAAGATCTAATCTATAGTGCATCCATCATGGTTCGATGGGAACAAGATCTAATCTATAGTGCGTCCATCATGGTTCGATGGGAATAAGATCTAATCTATAGTGCGTCCATCATGGTTCAATGGGAACAAGATCTAATCTATAGTGCGTCCACCGTGGTTCGATGGGAATAAGATCTAATCTATAGTGCATCCATCATGGTTCGATGGGAACAAGATCTAATCTATAGTGCGTCCATCATGGTTCGATGGGAATAAGATCTAATCTATAGTGCATCCATCATGGTTCGATGGGAATAAGATCTAATCTATAGTGCATCCATCATGGTTCGATGGGAACAAGATCTAATCTATAGTGCGTCCATCATGGTTCGATGGGAACAAGATCTAATCTATAGTGCGTCTATCATAGTTCGATGGGAACAAGATCTAATCTATAGTTCGTCTATCATGGTTCGATGGGAATAAGATCTAATCTATAGTGCGTACATCATGGTTCGATGGGAACAAGATCTAATCTATAGTGCGTACATCATGGTTCGATGGGAATAAGATCTAATCTATAGTGCATCCATCGTGGTTCGATGGGAATAAGATCTAATCTATAGTGCGTCCATCATGGTTCGATGGGAACAAGATCTAATCTATAGTGCGTCCATCATGGTTCGATGGGAATAAGATCTAATCTATAGTGCGTCCATCATGGTTCGATGGGAATAAGATCTAATCTATAGTGCGTCCATCATGGTTCGATGGGAATAAGATCTAATCTATAGTGCGTCCATCATGGTTCGATGGGAATAAGATCTAATCTATAGTGCGTCCATCATGGTTCGATGGGAATAAGATCTAATCTATAGTGCGTCTATCATTGTTCGATGGGAACAAGATCTAATCTATAGTGCGTCCATCATGGTTCGATGGGAACAAGATCTAATCTATAGTGCGTCCATCATGGTTCGATGGGAACAAGATCTAATCTATAGTGCATCCATCATGGTTCGATGGGAATAAGATCTAATCTATAGTGCGTCCATCATGGTTCGATGGGAATAAGATCTAATCTATAGTGCGTCCATCATGGTTCGATGGGAATAAGATCTAATCTATAGTGCGTCCATCATGGTTCGATGGGAACAAGATCTAATCTATAGTGCGTCCATCATGGTTCGATGGGAACAAGATCTAATCTATAGTGCGTCCATCATGGTTCGATGGGAATAAGATCTAATCTATAGTGCGTCCATCATGGTTCGATGGGAACAAGATCTAATCTATAGTGCGTCCATCATGGTTCGATGGGAACAAGATCTAATCTATAGTGCGTCCATCATGGTTCGATGGGAATAAGATCTAATCTATAGTGCGTCCATCATGGTTCGATGGGAATAAGATCTAATCTATAGTGCGTCCATCATGGTTCGATGGGAACAAGATCTAATCTATAGTGCGTCCATCATGGTTCGATGGGAACAAGATCTAATCTATAGTGCGTCCATCATGGTTCGATGGGAACAAGATCTAATCTATAGTGCGTCCATCATGGTTCGATGGGAATAAGATCTAATCTATAGTGCGTCCATCATGGTTCGATGGGAATAAGATCTAATCTATAGTGCGTCCATCATGGTTCGATGGGAACAAGATCTAATCTATAGTGCGTCCATCATGGTTCGATGGGAACAAGATCTAATCTATAGTGCGTCCATCGTGGTTCGATGGGAATAAGATCTAATCTATAGTGCGTCCATCATGGTTCGATGGGAACAAGATCTAATCTATAGTGCGTCTATCATGGTTCGATGGGAACAAGATCTAATCTATAGTGCGTCCATCATGGTTCGATGGGAACAAGATCTAATCTATAGTGCGTCCACCGTGGTTCGATGGGAACAAGATCTAATCTATAGTGCGTCTATCATGGTTCGATGGGAACAAGATCTAATCTATAGTGCGTCCATCATGGTTCGATGGGAATAAGATCTAATCTATAGTGCATCCATCATGGTTCGATGGGAACAAGATCTAATCTATAGTGCGTCCATCATGGTTCGATGGGAACAAGATCTAATCTATAGTGCGTCCATCATGGTTCGATGGGAACAAGATCTAATCTATAGTGCGTCCATCATGGTTCGATGGGAATAAGATCTAATCTATAGTGCATCCATCATGGTTCGATGGGAATAAGATCTAATCTATAGTGCGTCTATCATGGTTCGATGGGAATAAGATCTAATCTATAGTGCGTCCATCATGGTTCGATGGGAACAAGATCTAATCTATAGTGCGTACATCATGGTTCGATGGGAACAAGATCTAATCTATAGTGCATCCATCATGGTTCGATGGGAACAAGATCTAATCTATAGTGCGTACATCATGGTTCGATGGGAATAAGATCTAATCTATAGTGCGTACATCATGGTTCGATGGGAACAAGATCTAATCTATAGTGCATCCATCATGGTTCGATGGGAATAAGATCTAATCTATAGTGCGTACATCATGGTTCGATGGGAATAAGATCTAATCTATAGTGCGTCCATCATGGTTCGATGGGAACAAGATCTAATCTATAGTGCGTCTATCATGGTTCGATGGGAATAAGATCTAATCTATAGTGCGTCCATCATGGTTCGATGGGAACAAGATCTAATCTATAGTGCGTCCATCATGGTTCGATGGGAACAAGATCTAATCTATAGTGCGTCCATCATGGTTCGATGGGAATAAGATCTAATCTATAGTGCGTCCATCATGGTTCGATGGGAACAAGATCTAATCTATAGTGCGTCCATCATGGTTCGATGGGAACAAGATCTAATCTATAGTGCATCCATCATGGTTCGATGGGAATAAGATCTAATCTATAGTGCATCCATCATGGTTCGATGGGAACAAGATCTAATCTATAGTGCGTCTATCATGGTTCGATGGGAACAAGATCTAATCTATAGTGCATCCATCATGGTTCGATGGGAATAAGATCTAATCTATAGTGCGTCCATCGTGGTTCGATGGGAACAAGATCTAATCTATAGTGCGTCTATCATGGTTCGATGGGAATAAGATCTAATCTATAGTGCGTCTATCATGGTTCGATGGGAACAAGATCTAATCTATAGTGCGTCTATCATGGTTCGATGGGAATAAGATCTAATCTATAGTGCGTCCATCGTGGTTCGATGGGAATAAGATCTAATCTATAGTGCGTCTATCATGGTTCGATGGGAATAAGATCTAATCTATAGTGCGTCCATCATGGTTCGATGGGAATAAGATCTAATCTATAGTGCGTCTATCATGGTTCGATGGGAACAAGATCTAATCTATAGTGCGTCCATCATGGTTCGATGGGAATAAGATCTAATCTATAGTGCGTCTATCATGGTTCGATGGGAACAAGATCTAATCTATAGTGCGTCCATCATGGTTCGATGGGAACAAGATCTAATCTATAGTGCGTCTATCATGGTTCGATGGGAATAAGATCTAATCTATAGTGCGTCCATCATGGTTCGATGGGAACAAGATCTAATCTATAGTGCATCCATCATGGTTCGATGGGAACAAGATCTAATCTATAGTGCATCCATCATGGTTCGATGGGAACAAGATCTAATCTATAGTGCGTCCATCATGGTTCGATGGGAATAAGATCTAATCTATAGTGCGTCCATCATGGTTCGATGGGAACAAGATCTAATCTATAGTGCGTCCATCATGGTTCGATGGGAACAAGATCTAATCTATAGTGCGTCTATCGTGGTTCGATGGGAATAAGATCTAATCTATAGTGCGTCTATCGTGGTTCGATGGGAACAAGATCTAATCTATAGTGCGTCTATCATGGTTCGATGGGAATAAGATCTAATCTATAGTGCGTCCATCATGGTTCGATGGGAATAAGATCTAATCTATAGTGCGTCCATCATGGTTCGATGGGAACAAGATCTAATCTATAGTGCGTCCATCATGGTTCGATGGGAACAAGATCTAATCTATAGTGCATCCATCATGGTTCGATGGGAACAAGATCTAATCTATAGTGCGTCCATCATGGTTCGATGGGAACAAGATCTAATCTATAGTGCGTCTATCGTGGTTCGATGGGAATAAGATCTAATCTATAGTGCGTCTATCGTGGTTCGATGGGAACAAGATCTAATCTATAGTGCGTCTATCATGGTTCGATGGGAACAAGATCTAATCTATAGTGCGTCTATCGTGGTTCGATGGGAACAAGATCTAATCTATAGTGCGTCCATCATGGTTCGATGGGAACAAGATCTAATCTATAGTGCATCCATCGTGGTTCGATGGGAACAAGATCTAATCTATAGTGCATCCATCGTGGTTCGATGGGAACAAGATCTAATCTATAGTGCGTCTATCGTGGTTCGATGGGAATAAGATCTAATCTATAGTGCGTCCACCGTGGTTCGATGGGAACAAGATCTAATCTATAGTGCGTCTATCGTGGTTCGATGGGAATAAGATCTAATCTATAGTGCGTCTATCGTGGTTCGATGGGAATAAGATCTAATCTATAGTGCGTCCACCGTGGTTCGATGGGAATAAGATCTAATCTATAGTGCGTCCACCGTGGTTCGATGGGAATAAGATCTAATCTATAGTGCGTCCATCATGGTTCGATGGGAACAAGATCTAATCTATAGTGCGTCTATCATGGTTCGATGGGAACAAGATCTAATCTATAGTGCATCCATCATGGTTCGATGGGAACAAGATCTAATCTATAGTGCATCCATCATGGTTCGATGGGAACAAGATCTAATCTATAGTGCGTCCACCGTGGTTCGATGGGAATAAGATCTAATCTATAGTGCGTCCATCATGGTTCGATGGGAACAAGATCTAATCTATAGTGCGTCCATCATGGTTCGATGGGAACAAGATCTAATCTATAGTGCGTCTATCATGGTTCGATGGGAACAAGATCTAATCTATAGTGCATCCATCATGGTTCGATGGGAACAAGATCTAATCTATAGTGCGTCCATCATGGTTCGATGGGAACAAGATCTAATCTATAGTGCGTCCATCATGGTTCGATGGGAACAAGATCTAATCTATAGTGCGTCCATCATGGTTCGATGGGAATAAGATCTAATCTATAGTGCGTCTATCATGGTTCGATGGGAACAAGATCTAATCTATAGTGCGTCCATCATGGTTCGATGGGAACAAGATCTAATCTATAGTGCGTCCATCATGGTTCGATGGGAACAAGATTTAATCTATAGTGCGTCTATCATGGTTCGATGGGAACAAGATCTAATCTATAGTGCGTCTATCATGGTTCGATGGGAATAAGATCTAATCTATAGTGCGTCTATTATGGTTCGATGGGAACAAGATCTAATCTATAGTGCGTCTATCATGGTTCGATGGGAATAAGATCTAATCTATAGTGCGTCCATCATGGTTCGATGGGAACAAGATCTAATCTATAGTGCGTCCATCATGGTTCGATGGGAACAAGATTTAATCTATAGTGCGTCTATCATGGTTCGATGGGAACAAGATCTAATCTATAGTGCGTCTATCATGGTTCGATGGGAATAAGATCTAATCTATAGTGCGTCTATTATGGTTCGATGGGAACAAGATCTAATCTATAGTGCGTACATCATGGTTCGATGGGAATAAGATCTAATCTATAGTGCGTCCATCATGGTTCGATGGGAACAAGATCTAATCTATAGTGCGTCCACCGTGGTTCGATGGGAATAAGATCTAATCTATAGTGCGTCCATCATGGTTCGATGGGAACAAGATCTAATCTATAGTGCGTCTATCATGGTTCGATGGGAACAAGATCTAATCTATAGTGCGTCTATCATGGTTCGATGGGAACAAGATCTAATCTATAGTGCGTCTATCATGGTTCGATGGGAACAAGATCTAATCTATAGTGCGTCTATCATGGTTCGATGGGAACAAGATCTAATCTATAGTGCGTCTATCATGGTTCGATGGGAACAAGATCTAATCTATAGTTCGTCTATCGTGGTTCGATGGGAACAAGATCTAATCTATAGTGCATCCATCATGGTTCGATGGGAATAAGATCTAATCTATAGTGCGTCCATCATGGTTCGATGGGAACAAGATCTAATCTATAGTGCGTCCATCATGGTTCGATGGGAATAAGATCTAATCTATAGTGCGTCCATCATGGTTCGATGGGAACAAGATCTAATCTATAGTGCATCCATCATGGTTCGATGGGAATAAGATCTAATCTATAGTGCGTACATCATGGTTCGATGGGAATAAGATCTAATCTATAGTGCGTCCATCATGGTTCGATGGGAACAAGATCTAATCTATAGTGCATCCATCATGGTTCGATGGGAACAAGATCTAATCTATAGTGCGTCTATCATAGTTCGATGGGAACAAGATCTAATCTATAGTTCGTCTATCATGGTTCGATGGGAATAAGATCTAATCTATAGTGCGTACATCATGGTTCGATGGGAACAAGATCTAATCTATAGTGCGTACATCATGGTTCGATGGGAATAAGATCTAATCTATAGTGCATCCATCATGGTTCAATGGGAACAAGATCTAATCTATAGTGCGTCTATCATAGTTCGATGGGAACAAGATCTAATCTATAGTGCGTACATCATGGTTCGATGGGAATAAGATCTAATCTATAGTGCATCCATCATGGTTCAATGGGAACAAGATCTAATCTATAGTGCGTCCATCATGGTTCGATGGGAATAAGATCTAATCTATAGTGCGTACATCATGGTTCGATGGGAACAAGATCTAATCTATAGTGCGTACATCATGGTTCGATGGGAATAAGATCTAATCTATAGTGCATCCATCATGGTTCAATGGGAACAAGATCTAATCTATAGTGCGTCTATCATAGTTCGATGGGAACAAGATCTAATCTATAGTGCGTACATCATGGTTCGATGGGAATAAGATCTAATCTATAGTGCATCCATCATGGTTCAATGGGAACAAGATCTAATCTATAGTGCGTCCATCATGGTTCGATGGGAACAAGATCTAATCTATAGTGCATCCATCATGGTTCGATGGGAATAAGATCTAATCTATAGTGCGTCCATCATGGTTCGATGGGAACAAGATCTAATCTATAGTGCGTCCATCATGGTTCGATGGGAACAAGATCTAATCTATAGTGCGTCCATCATGGTTCGATGGGAACAAGATCTAATCTATAGTGCATCCATCATGGTTCGATGGGAATAAGATCTAATCTATAGTGCGTCTATCATGGTTCGATGGGAATAAGATCTAATCTATAGTGCATCCATCGTGGTTCGATGGGAATAAGATCTAATCTATAGTGCGTCCATCATGGTTCGATGGGAACAAGATCTAATCTATAGTGCGTCTATCATTGTTCGATGGGAACAAGATCTAATCTATAGTGCGTCCATCATGGTTCGATGGGAACAAGATCTAATCTATAGTGCGTCCATCATGGTTCGATGGGAATAAGATCTAATCTATAGTGCGTCCATCATGGTTCGATGGGAACAAGATCTAATCTATAGTGCGTCCATCATGGTTCGATGGGAACAAGATCTAATCTATAGTGCGTCCATCATGGTTCGATGGGAATAAGATCTAATCTATAGTGCGTCCATCATGGTTCGATGGGAACAAGATCTAATCTATAGTGCGTCCATCATGGTTCGATGGGAACAAGATCTAATCTATAGTGCGTCCATCATGGTTCGATGGGAATAAGATCTAATCTATAGTGCGTCCATCATGGTTCGATGGGAATAAGATTTAATCTATAGTGCGTCCATCATGGTTCGATGGGAACAAGATCTAATCTATAGTGCGTCCATCATGGTTCGATGGGAACAAGATCTAATCTATAGTGCGTCCATCATGGTTCGATGGGAACAAGATCTAATCTATAGTGCGTCCATCATGGTTCGATGGGAATAAGATCTAATCTATAGTGCGTCCATCATGGTTCGATGGGAATAAGATCTAATCTATAGTGCGTCCATCATGGTTCGATGGGAACAAGATCTAATCTATAGTGCGTCCATCATGGTTCGATGGGAACAAGATCTAATCTATAGTGCGTCCATCGTGGTTCGATGGGAATAAGATCTAATCTATAGTGCGTCCATCATGGTTCGATGGGAACAAGATCTAATCTATAGTGCGTCTATCATGGTTCGATGGGAACAAGATCTAATCTATAGTGCGTCCATCATGGTTCGATGGGAACAAGATCTAATCTATAGTGCGTCCACCGTGGTTCGATGGGAACAAGATCTAATCTATAGTGCGTCTATCATGGTTCGATGGGAACAAGATCTAATCTATAGTGCATCCATCATGGTTCGATGGGAACAAGATCTAATCTATAGTGCATCCATCATGGTTCGATGGGAACAAGATCTAATCTATAGTGCGTCCATCATGGTTCGATGGGAACAAGATCTAATCTATAGTGCGTCCATCATGGTTCGATGGGAACAAGATCTAATCTATAGTGCATCCATCATGGTTCGATGGGAACAAGATCTAATCTATAGTGCGTCTATCATGGTTCGATGGGAACAAGATCTAATCTATAGTGCGTCCATCATGGTTCGATGGGAACAAGATCTAATCTATAGTGCGTCCATCATGGTTCGATGGGAATAAGATCTAATCTATAGTGCATCCATCATGGTTCGATGGGAATAAGATCTAATCTATAGTGCGTCTATCATGGTTCGATGGGAATAAGATCTAATCTATAGTTCGTCCATCATGGTTCGATGGGAACAAGATCTAATCTATAGTGCGTCTATCATGGTTCGATGGGAACAAGATCTAATCTATAGTGCATCCATCATGGTTCGATGGGAACAAGATCTAATCTATAGTGCATCCATCATGGTTCGATGGGAACAAGATCTAATCTATAGTGCGTCCATCATGGTTCGATGGGAATAAGATCTAATCTATAGTGCATCCATCATGGTTCGATGGGAACAAGATCTAATCTATAGTGCGTCCATCATGGTTCGATGGGAACAAGATCTAATCTATAGTGCATCCATCATGGTTCGATGGGAATAAGATCTAATCTATAGTGCATCCATCATGGTTCGATGGGAACAAGATCTAATCTATAGTGCGTCCATCATGGTTCGATGGGAACAAGATCTAATCTATAGTGCGTCCATCATGGTTCGATGGGAACAAGATCTAATCTATAGTGCGTCCATCATGGTTCGATGGGAATAAGATCTAATCTATAGTGCGTCTATCATGGTTCGATGGGAACAAGATCTAATCTATAGTGCATCCATCATGGTTCGATGGGAATAAGATCTAATCTATAGTGCGTCTATCATGGTTCGATGGGAATAAGATCTAATCTATAGTTCGTCCATCATGGTTCGATGGGAACAAGATCTAATCTATAGTGCATCCATCATGGTTCGATGGGAACAAGATCTAATCTATAGTGCGTCCATCATGGTTCGATGGGAATAAGATCTAATCTATAGTGCATCCATCATGGTTCGATGGGAACAAGATCTAATCTATAGTGCGTCCATCATGGTTCGATGGGAACAAGATCTAATCTATAGTGCGTCCATCATGGTTCGATGGGAATAAGATCTAATCTATAGTGCGTCCATCATGGTTCGATGGGAACAAGATCTAATCTATAGTGCATCCATCATGGTTCGATGGGAATAAGATCTAATCTATAGTGCATCCATCATGGTTCGATGGGAACAAGATCTAATCTATAGTGCATCCATCATGGTTCGATGGGAACAAGATCTAATCTATAGTGCGTCTATCATGGTTCGATGGGAACAAGATCTAATCTATAGTGCGTCCATCATGGTTCGATGGGAACAAGATCTAATCTATAGTGCGTCCATCATGGTTCGATGGGAACAAGATCTAATCTATAGTGCGTCTATCATGGTTCGATGGGAACAAGATCTAATCTATAGTGCGTACATCATGGTTCGATGGGAACAAGATCTAATCTATAGTGCGTCCATCATGGTTCGATGGGAATAAGATCTAATCTATAGTGCGTCTATTATGGTTCGATGGGAACAAGATCTAAACTATAGTGCGTCCATCATGGTTCGATGGGAACAAGATCTAATCTATAGTGCGTCCATCATGGTTCGATGGGAACAAGATCTAATCTATAGTGCGTCCATCATGGTTCGATGGGAATAAGATCTAATCTATAGTGCGTCCATCATGGTTCGATGGGAATAAGATCTAATCTATAGTGCGTCTATCATGGTTCGATGGGAATAAGATCTAATCTATAGTGCGTACATCATGGTTCGATGGGAATAAGATCTAATCTATAGTGCGTCTATCATGGTTCGATGGGAATAAGATCTAATCTATAGTGCGTCTATCATGGTTCGATGGGAACAAGATCTAATCTATAGTGCGTCCATCATGGTTCGATGGGAACAAGATCTAATCTATAGTGCGTCCATCATGGTTCGATGGGAACAAGATTTAATCTATAGTGCGTCTATCATGGTTCGATGGGAACAAGATCTAATCTATAGTGCGTCTATCATGGTTCGATGGGAATAAGATCTAATCTATAGTGCGTCTATTATGGTTCGATGGGAACAAGATCTAATCTATAGTGCGTACATCATGGTTCGATGGGAATAAGATCTAATCTATAGTGCGTCCATCATGGTTCGATGGGAACAAGATCTAATCTATAGTGCGTCCACCGTGGTTCGATGGGAATAAGATCTAATCTATAGTGCGTCCATCATGGTTCGATGGGAACAAGATCTAATCTATAGTGCGTCTATCATGGTTCGATGGGAACAAGATCTAATCTATAGTGCGTCTATCATGGTTCGATGGGAACAAGATCTAATCTATAGTGCGTCTATCATGGTTCGATGGGAACAAGATCTAATCTATAGTGCGTCTATCATGGTTCGATGGGAACAAGATCTAATCTATAGTGCGTCTATCATGGTTCGATGGGAACAAGATCTAATCTATAGTTCGTCTATCGTGGTTCGATGGGAACAAGATCTAATCTATAGTGCATCCATCATGGTTCGATGGGAATAAGATCTAATCTATAGTGCGTCCATCATGGTTCGATGGGAACAAGATCTAATCTATAGTGCGTCCATCATGGTTCGATGGGAATAAGATCTAATCTATAGTGCGTCCATCATGGTTCGATGGGAACAAGATCTAATCTATAGTGCATCCATCATGGTTCGATGGGAATAAGATCTAATCTATAGTGCGTACATCATGGTTCGATGGGAATAAGATCTAATCTATAGTGCGTCCATCATGGTTCGATGGGAACAAGATCTAATCTATAGTGCGTCCACCGTGGTTCGATGGGAATAAGATCTAATCTATAGTGCGTCCACCGTGGTTCGATGGGAACAAGATCTAATCTATAGTGCATCCATCATGGTTCGATGGGAACAAGATCTAATCTATAGTGCGTCTATCATAGTTCGATGGGAACAAGATCTAATCTATAGTTCGTCTATCATGGTTCGATGGGAATAAGATCTAATCTATAGTGCGTACATCATGGTTCGATGGGAACAAGATCTAATCTATAGTGCGTACATCATGGTTCGATGGGAATAAGATCTAATCTATAGTGCATCCATCATGGTTCAATGGGAACAAGATCTAATCTATAGTGCGTCTATCATAGTTCGATGGGAACAAGATCTAATCTATAGTGCGTACATGATGGTTCGATGGGAATAAGATCTAATCTATAGTGCATCCATCATGGTTCAATGGGAACAAGATCTAATCTATAGTGCGTCCATCATGGTTCGATGGGAACAAGATCTAATCTATAGTGCGTCCATCATGGTTCGATGGGAACAAGATCTAATCTATAGTGCGTCCATCATGGTTCGATGGGAATAAGATCTAATCTATAGTGCGTCCATCATGGTTCGATGGGAATAAGATCTAATCTATAGTGCGTCCATCATGGTTCGATGGGAACAAGATCTAATCTATAGTGCGTCCATCATGGTTCGATGGGAACAAGATCTAATCTATAGTGCGTCCATCATGGTTCGATGGGAACAAGATCTAATCTATAGTGCGTCCATCATGGTTCGATGGGAACAAGATCTAATCTATAGTGCGTCCACCGTGGTTCGATGGGAACAAGATCTAATCTATAGTGCGTCTATCATGGTTCGATGGGAACAAGATCTAATCTATAGTGCATCCATCATGGTTCGATGGGAACAAGATCTAATCTATAGTGCATCCATCATGGTTCGATGGGAACAAGATCTAATCTATAGTGCGTCTATCGTGGTTCGATGGGAATAAGATCTAATCTATAGTGCGTCCATCATGGTTCGATGGGAACAAGATCTAATCTATAGTGCATCCATCATGGTTCGATGGGAACAAGATCTAATCTATAGTGCATCCATCATGGTTCGATGGGAATAAGATCTAATCTATAGTGCGTCTATCATGGTTCGATGGGAACAAGATCTAATCTATAGTGCGTCCATCATGGTTCGATGGGAACAAGATCTAATCTATAGTGCGTCCATCATGGTTCGATGGGAATAAGATCTAATCTATAGTGCATCCATCATGGTTCGATGGGAATAAGATCTAATCTATAGTGCGTCTATCATGGTTCGATGGGAATAAGATCTAATCTATAGTTCGTCCATCATGGTTCGATGGGAACAAGATCTAATCTATAGTGCGTCTATCATGGTTCGATGGGAACAAGATCTAATCTATAGTGCATCCATCATGGTTCGATGGGAACAAGATCTAATCTATAGTGCATCCATCATGGTTCGATGGGAACAAGATCTAATCTATAGTGCATCCATCATGGTTCGATGGGAACAAGATCTAATCTATAGTGCGTCCATCATGGTTCGATGGGAACAAGATCTAATCTATAGTGCATCCATCATGGTTCGATGGGAATAAGATCTAATCTATAGTGCATCCATCATGGTTCGATGGGAACAAGATCTAATCTATAGTGCGTCCATCATGGTTCGATGGGAACAAGATCTAATCTATAGTGCATCCATCATGGTTCGATGGGAATAAGATCTAATCTATAGTGCATCCATCATGGTTCGATGGGAATAAGATCTAATCTATAGTGCGTCCATCATGGTTCGATGGGAACAAGATCTAATCTATAGTGCGTCCATCGTGGTTCGATGGGAACAAGATCTAATCTATAGTGCATCCATCATGGTTCGATGGGAACAAGATCTAATCTATAGTGCATCCATCATGGTTCGATGGGAACAAGATCTAATCTATAGTGCATCCATCATGGTTCGATGGGAATAAGATCTAATCTATAGTGCGTCCATCATGGTTCGATGGGAACAAGATCTAATCTATAGTGCGTCCATCATGGTTCGATGGGAACAAGATCTAATCTATAGTGCGTCCATCATGGTTCGATGGGAACAAGATCTAATCTATAGTGCGTCCATCATGGTTCGATGGGAATAAGATCTAATCTATAGTGCATCCATCATGGTTCGATGGGAACAAGATCTAATCTATAGTGCGTCCATCATGGTTCGATGGGAATAAGATCTAATCTATAGTGCGTCTATCATGGTTCGATGGGAATAAGATCTAATCTATAGTGCTTCTATCGTGGTTCGATGGGAACAAGATCTAATCTATAGTGCGTCCATCATGGTTCGATGGGAACAAGATCTAATCTATAGTGCATCCATCATGGTTCGATGGGAACAAGATCTAATCTATAGTGCATCCATCGTGGTTCGATGGGAACAAGATCTAATCTATAGTGCGTCCATCATGGTTCGATGGGAACAAGATCTAATCTATAGTGCATCCATCATGGTTCGATGGGAATAAGATCTAATCTATAGTGCGTCCATCATGGTTCGATGGGAATAAGATCTAATCTATAGTGCGTCCATCATGGTTCGATGGGAACAAGATCTAATCTATAGTTCGTCTATCATGGTTCGATGGGAACAAGATCTAATCTATAGTGCGTCCATCATGGTTCGATGGGAACAAGATCTAATCTATAGTGCGTCTATCATGGTTCGATGGGAACAAGATCTAATCTATAGTGCGTCCATCATGGTTCGATGGGAATAAGATCTAATCTATAGTTCGTCTATCATGGTTCGATGGGAACAAGATCTAATCTATAGTTCGTCTATCGTGGTTCGATGGGAACAAGATCTAATCTATAGTGCGTCTATCATGGTTCGATGGGAACAAGATCTAATCTATAGTGCGTCCATCATGGTTCGATGGGAACAAGATCTAATCTATAGTGCGTCCATCGTGGTTCGATGGGAACAAGATCTAATCTATAGTGCGTCCATCGTGGTTCGATGGGAACAAGATCTAATCTATAGTGCGTCCATCGTGGTTCGATGGGAACAAGATCTAATCTATAGTGCGTCCATCATGGTTCGATGGGAACAAGATCTAATCTATAGTGCATCCATCATGGTTCGATGGGAACAAGATCTAATCTATAGTGCGTCTATCATGGTTCGATGGGAACAAGATCTAATCTATAGTGCGTCCATCATGGTTCGATGGGAACAAGATCTAATCTATAGTGCGTCCATCGTGGTTCGATGGGAACAAGATCTAATCTATAGTGCATCCATCATGGTTCGATGGGAATAAGATCTAATCTATAGTGCGTCCATCATGGTTCGATGGGAACAAGATCTAAACTATAGTGCGTCCATCATGGTTCGATGGGAATAAGATCTAATCTATAGTGCGTCCATCATGGTTCGATGGGAACAAGATCTAATCTATAGTGCATCCATCATGGTTCGATGGGAACAAGATCTAATCTATAGTGCATCCATCATGGTTCGATGGGAACAAGATCTAATCTATAGTGCGTCCATCATGGTTCGATGGGAATAAGATCTAATCTATAGTGCGTCCATCATGGTTCGATGGGAATAAGATCTAATCTATAGTGCGTCCATCATGGTTCGATGGGAACAAGATCTAATCTATAGTGCGTCCATCATGGTTCGATGGGAACAAGATCTAATCTATAGTGCATCCATCATGGTTCGATGGGAACAAGATCTAATCTATAGTGCGTCTATCATGGTTCGATGGGAACAAGATCTAATCTATAGTGCGTCCATCATGGTTCGATGGGAACAAGATCTAATCTATAGTGCGTCCACCGTGGTTCGATGGGAACAAGATCTAATCTATAGTGCATCCATCATGGTTCGATGGGAACAAGATCTAATCTATAGTGCGTCCATCATGGTTCGATGGGAACAAGATCTAATCTATAGTGCGTCCATCATGGTTCGATGGGAATAAGATCTAATCTATAGTGCGTCCATCATGGTTCGATGGGAACAAGATCTAATCTATAGTGCGTACATCATGGTTCGATGGGAACACGATATCAAATATGTAAATGCTGAGCAACGGAGACGACACAGTGGGTCGTTTTCAACCAATTATTCTGTTCGTTTTTTAGCGGCCCCCGAAAGGGGAAAAGACGCTATTAGTTTTGTGCGAAATGTCTGTCCGTCTGACCGTCTGTCCGTCCGTCCCGTTTAGATCCCGTAAACTAGAAAAGATATTGAAAATCCGACATCACAATATTTTAGACCATTCAAAGTTCTGATGCAACGGCTACTTTTTTTTTTCTGAAAGCGAAAAATCTAATTTTAAAATCAGTTATGCAAGCAGTTTTTTAAAGAAAAAAAGCTAATTAGTATGCATTATAAGTTGGACCTAATTTAAAATGAATAGTAATCTTATAAACTTCATTTTTCTGAACATTTTTTTTTTATTGATTCGAATAAGAGATTGAGCCTTTTCAAAACAATTAGATCAATTATAAGACATCAGGCTACATGACACCCTCGCTAACCGTAGGCCACAAAAACAGATGAACTTTACATCATCTGCCCTATAGACCATAAGGTCTAAAAGGGGAACTAGTTAGGCCAGGTTCACATCTAACTTTAAATTCACTTACACCTATCCTTTGATCTGCGGGACTGTTGGGGCACTACACACAAGATCTGTTAACCTTCTTTCTCCATTCTTATCTCTCATTTGTCTTTGATATAATTTCATTTGGATGTTCTTTCTGAAAATATTGAAGCCTGCCTGGGTGGATCTCTTCGGGGGCCGATTTTGAGTTTGTGTTTCCACACAAACTGTCTTTTGTAACCTTGTTTATAAATGTCCTTCTTGATGCCTTGAATGAGAGATTGGGATTTTAAAAACTAAATCAATTAGATAACCATTCAATAACATTAGTTAGGCCAGTTTCACATTGAACCATATCTTTATAACTTTCATTTCATTGAATACATATGCATATTAACAATGTATAGTAATAATATTAATGAATCTCCGTATTCTGTCGTCACGAATGTATAGACGATGTAGGGGCAGATCTACAACAACTTAAAGTTCGAATCTGAATCTTATATTATCTTATATAATACAGACGTTACTTCAAAAAAAGAAGATGATTACGTCCTACGCGTCATGCATTCAGTCATGCATATTAACTAATGACTTAAATTCTGCCAAGTCACTGGTTTTCCTGGCTAGCTCAGGCAACCCATTCCATGCTCTAATAGCACTAGGGAAGAAGGAGCATTTGTACAAATTTGTCCTAGTATATGGAACGAGGAGTTGGCCGTTATCTTTGTGTCTTTCTGAGTATTTTATTAAATTTTGTTTTTTGTATTTAAAGATTATGGTTCAGTGTTTTACGTATAATTGCTACTTATCTAGTCAAATGTGAACATTTGTTTGTTATGAATCAATGAATGGAAGGATGTACTGAAGTAGAGTCCTCCATGGACTGTAGCGCCACTGGGATGGATGGATGGACGTATCCTGTAGTATCATGTCGTCAGTCGCACTAACAATAGAACAGTAACGGCAAGACTTTCGTAACTTACATGTCTCTTCCTTTGTATTGGCCGAGATGGTGCTGTGGTTGTAGATAGTTTGTAGTTCATAGTTTCTGGTATTCATGTTGAAAATATTGAAACCTGCTTTTTACCTGCCTGAGTGGATCACTTCGGAGGCCAATTTTTAGTTTGTGTTTCCACACAAACTCTCAGTGAAACCTAGTTATTTGTGTCACATTATATTTCTATTCTTTCAGTCCTGTTATTTTTTTCCATATTATTTTAATCCACCAATCATTGTTGTTTGGAATTCTTTCTGTCAAAATTTTTATATTCTGACCTTTTTTTTTGGTTGTTTTTTATTTGTAGAACTTGTTATTAATCTGCCATGTAAAGGAACATAGTAGACCTATACTTTAATCTGAAAAATGAAAATAAGCAATCTCTCTATGTCTTTCTGGTAAACATTTTATTCTCTCTCTCTCTCTCTGTTAGATTAATGAATCGCTCTTTCTCTCTCCCTCCCGTCTCTCTCGTCAATAAGAAAGACACGAAAGACGAGATGGGCAAGATTTGTGCGTATTTATTTGATTCCTTTGAATCACTTGACTAAACGACATGCCCCAACGCAAATAATACACGAAGAGGATCACAAAGGGCTTGTGAATACAATTCGACACCAATAACACTATAAAAAGTGCCATCTGCAAAACGAAGCGATTAAAGACGTCTCGGTGAGGACTACTTTGTTTGGCTGTCAGACGAGAAATAGATTGATTTCCTGCGACTTGAAGTTATTGCTCTGCCAGATGCGCCGAAGAGTCGAAGAAAGCTGCAAGAGAAAAGGGGGTGTAGGTGGGGACTAATCTATGGCTAAAATATATTTCTGCTAAGTGTTTTTCAAACAGGACACAATAATAAAGCCTTGGCAAATTAACATTTTCAAACTGTTTGAGAGAGAGAGAAAGGAAAGTTATAAAAATACGTTTGTATTTAAAAAAAAAAAAAGTTTAAGCAGACGACATTTACGACGCTGTTCTCGTCACGTGACCTGCCGGTCTACCAGGTTTTATGTCTGTGACAGTGTGTGCGTGTTTTGTTTTATTTGATTTGGTTTGAACATGAAGTAACCACTGACTTATCCGTTTACCCCTGGTGCATGCATAATTAAACAGTTCCCAATTCGAAAAACTTAAAAAAAAAAATTTTACACAATTTTTTTTTTTTATTTGGAAAAAAAAAAGGAAATGGAGGCTGAGAAATAAATCTGGGTAGCTGAGAGAGAGAGAGAGAGAGAGAGAGAGAGAGAGAGAGAGAGAGAGAGATAGAGAGAGCGACAGATGGTATAAATATCGTTTTCTATAGAATGTTTTTACTATTGAATGTATATGAGCTGTATAACTCTAAATGTTTTTTTTTAAATTTAAATGTCTAGACTTGCTGTCCTTCTAGTGCTCTATTCACTCCTAAAGTTTCCTTGTTCTTGTGTTCTCTCTCCCCATCATCCTACTCAACTTCTCTTTCCATTTGCTTTCTCTCACTCACTCTGTCTCTATTCATCTGTTGCATCTAAGAGATCATGGGCGTAGCGAGGATTTTTTTCGGGGAGGGTTTTGGGGGGTCCCCCCCCCGACCCCCCCTCCCCCGCGGAAAAAAATTATATATATATATATATATATATGTGTGTGTGTGTGTGTGTACATAATTAATCTTTATTACATTCTGACCCTTTCGGAAGACGTTTATTGTTTATTGTAGACTCCCCGCCCTTGCTAGCAAGGGGGTGTGGGGGAGTTCGCAGAGCTCCCTCAGGTTCGCCCCGCCGCCGGGCACTATTTCTGGTATTGAAAGCCAACAAAATGCATATTCTGAGGTATCTACAGTGCATTATCTTGCTATTAAAAAGTTTTATTTCAAAAACCTATTGTGCTATTCTTACTGACTTAGACCCTCTCGCGCCGTTCGGCGCATTTTCCGGCAAGCTGTTTCCGCAACTCTTATTTTGCGTAATTCATTTTTGTGTGAGAACATGTCCCGCAAAACCTCATGCGACGCTCTGTCACAACCTTACTAAGGATTCGACTCCCAGTTCGGCATATGATTTCTTTGATTTAGACCCGATCTCTATGACTGACTCCTAAAATCTGTCTTAGCCATCTTTGTTGAGATACATTTAATGATTTTCATTTTCGGCAGAAGACTATTCACACTTGATTAATGGAGCCCAAGCCACTGGTAGAAATTTGTAACCTTTCTTGACTACGCTCTTGGAATTACATGCTTGTATTTCGCTTTAGATTTTATATCGAAAAGGAAAGTTTTTCCGTCAAATCATCTGTTGAGGGGTTTTAAACTAAGAAATCTCTGGAGTTTTTTTGTTTTGTTTTTAATTCAGAACCCCATTTTGCTACGATTAAAGAATTCGGTCACTATAGTTTGCTTTAAAATAATATTGAAGAGAGAGGTTTTCAACTCTAAACGCTCTGTAGGGGAATTTTAAACTCAAAACCATCTGGGGGGGTTTTAAACTTTAAAGAAAAAGCCATATGAAGGAGGGGGATTTACACTCAAAACCCCTTTGGCTGCGCTCATAGATTTTATAGTGTGTAATTTGCTTTTTTTTTATATTGAAGAGGTACTTTTTAGCTTCAAACCCCAACTGGAGGGGGGGGGGTTGAAACTCAAAACCCCTTTGGCTACGCTCATAGAATTTTGAGTGTGTAATTTGCTTTTTTTATTTTGAAGATGGGGTTTATCGTAAATTTTGGAGGGGGTTTTAAAATCAAAATCTTCCTCAACTGTGCTGTTGGAATTTGGGGATTGTTGTTTGCATTTTTTTGTTTTGTTTTATAGAAGAGGGGGATTTAACTGCTAAAACCTCTGGTAGGGGGTTTAAAATTCAAAACTTTTAAACTTAAAGCCCCCTGGTAGAGGGATTTGTATCTCAAAACCCCCTGATAGGGGTTTTTTAAATCTCAAAACCCCCTGGTATTGGGATTTAAACTCAAAACCCCCTGGTAGAGGGTTTTTAACTCAAAACTGCCTCGGCTGTGCTGTGGTAAGTGATGATTTAGTATTAAAATCTCATCTAAAATAAACAAAATGAAAGCAAAAATCATTCACTTAATTCCGTCCCCCCCCCGGGGGGGGATTTCATTTCGGGGGGGGGGGGGGTTGAACCCCAAGAACCCCCCCACCCCCCCGGCTACGCTCATGTAAGAGATACAGAAACACAAATAGACAAAACCAGAAACAAACAGACACAAAGGGAAACATACATAGACACAGATAGAAAATACATAGACACAGAAACAAGCATAGACATAGATAGAAAATACATAGACATAGAAACACACATTGACACAGAAAATACATAGACATAGAAACAAGCATAGACATAAACAAAAACGCAGATGAAACAAATATAGAAACAGATAGAAACACTCTTAGACACACTAATCACCATGGCCATGTCACTGACACTTGGGACCAAATATTGACGCCTCGGGTGGCTGCAGCAAGTTTGTTTAGAAAAAAAAATCTATCGTACCTGTCGTGCAGGGAGCTGTAGATTGCAGGTCAAATGAAAGACCATTCCGTTTAATGTTCAGAGGAAGGGATCATTTTTTTTATTTTTTTGGAATGGCTAGTCTGTCAGACGTCAGTAAATCGTGCATTTACTAAAGACACTAACCGGGGAAGGGAGCAAATACTGCGCCTAAGTAAATAAACAGTTGCGTCAAAAAGAAATGGGGGGGGGGATTTTATCTAAAAGCTGACATAGATTGATATAGTTCTCTTTGATTTTAATGTACAAAGAGAGAGAGAGAGAGAGCGAGAGAGCTAGTACAATGACGTCACAATGTGTGATTATTTATCAAGGACGAACCTTTTATTCTCCATTAACACCTCCGAGCACTCAGGTACACAAATGCTTACAAACACACACACACATATAAAAAAATGTAAAGGTTCCCTGTGGTAAACACTGACACATATTGTTTGCAATTCTGGACATTAGTTTGAACAAAGGAAAAATTAAAACAAGAAAAACATTTAAAATACTTGTATAAAAATCAAAGCTTATATTAAGCGTATTTGTATCAAATAATCAATTAGTTTGGATCAGTCATGTCATTAAATTTGTAGTAGATATAGACTAACAATAAAAAAGCATTCAATAAAATAAATGTAAAAAAGAAAGTGAACGACCTGAATTCGAACTTGTTAGCTAAAGCCTTCTCAGGCTTCTCAGGCCAACCACTCTACTAGCGTAGTCTATGAACATTGAGGATTGTATAATAATCTATTGTTTCTATTTCATGTTTGTGTTCACTAAGCCTGAGACGGCAGACTAAAGTAAAGGGAACTATTTCAGCTTATACCACGGCTTCAATCAAGTGCTATTTCTTTCTCTTGTTTGAGATACCAAACAAAGTAATTTCTTACCAATAGTCAAGTACAATTTCTCTCCCTTGTTTGATACAACAAATACAATAATTTATTTAGTTAATTAACTAATTGGTAAATTTTTTTTTATTGATTCTTGTGATGTCAGGTAAAAGAAATAATTTTGCTAAATTTCAGTTTGATCCAAGATTGGGTGTCGTCGAAGACATATGTACAAACTTTCGGTCAGACAGACAGTGAGATGATATAAGCTTTGTAGAAAAAGAAAGCTAACGGACATGACAAGACTAATTAAGCAATGGTATGTTCGTTTACATGTGATTTTCAACATCAATTTGAAACAAAATAATGTCAACATTTCAATTTATTAGATCCATCCCCAATACATGAAGCAATAAAACACATAGCAGCATAGATAAAGAAGACTATACGATATGCAGAAATATGTCGGCAATATATAGAAACCTAAAGAGAATCCTATGAAAATAAATAAAAATAAATGATGATTGGAAGAGATTTGGAAATTTAAAAAAGACTAAATTGGGAGAGAACTGTAATCAACTAAATAATAAACTTTTTTTTTTTGCGACAATCAAAAGTGATTGGAAATTTCACATTGATTAAAGTTCAAAATAAATGATCGCAAACCTTTTAAAATACATAGATGATCATCTCTTCCTTAATTCTGTGCACCGGAGACACCAAACAGCTAGCTATTTATATCTATTCTTTTCTTTGCGGTCTGGTTAGTTAAACTAGGTAACACTAGGTGACCATTGTCTTTTTTACACCCCACCGTTTGTCTTTTTACATGTGATTATGTTATCTCTAGAAAGTCTCCTAACTCCTTTGATGTCAAACCTATTTTTGAACTCATTCCAGAGGAAGTTAACTTACTGAAGGTTAACCCATACATATGTAGCTCCTCACTGTTCAGGTCTAGTGATCATGTCTAGATCTAAGTCTAGTATGGTTGAAGATATTTGATTAGACACACTAACATATTTCTAAGTACTCGACGAAGCACGAATAAGGGCCTACACGTTTTAAATAAAAGTTTTAGAAATAAAGTTCTTGACATTCGCTCAGACCAATGACCTATCTGCTTTCTATTTACGACACCCTTACCCCCAATATTGATCTATTCACTTCCTAATTTCCCACCTGAATAAGAATCAAGTGATATCCAGATATGACAATACATACAAAATGTAAAACATTTCGATCGCATAGCCGCCATGGCATCAGTCTCTACATTGCTGGGCTGTCATTTCAAATTGCTCACATTCAGTGACAAAAAACAAAACTAATCATTACTTCCGTGTAGACATTAGAATGACGTGCTAATGACCTCGGGTCAAACATCTGTAGACATTTTTTGATCCCCAATCTCCCACGTTTTTTTTTTCCGCGTGCCTTAACGTATCTCTGCGTGCCTTAACGTCTCTATGCGTGCCAGACCAAGGGAAAAAAAAATCCAAGAAATGAAAACTGCTAAGAGAGCATAGAAAGAGAATACAATGCCACCATGAAAAGGAGATGCCTTGGAAATGTTCTATTTGATCTACTCTTGTTCCTAGTAACAGTCTATGTAAGATATTTACATTGTGGATTAATTATGCCAATATCTGTATAAACGTTACGCCACTAACTTCTGGGCTAATTTCTTCAAAGGCGAAGCTTTCATAACTTCCAGTCTAATAAAATTACATATACTATAATTAACATCAAAATTAATTTTTCAATTACACATGCACTTTCTAAGTGAACACATGTGGACATTATTCGACTCTTCCCTACCTCCCAAAATAACCTGCTTGCAGTCATTAGTAATAAATATAATGTGTTGTCATTATTATCTCCCTTTGACAACTGGCCCTTTCATGCCCCTCCGAATTTCCCTGTGAAGTAAGGCATTGACTAACATGCAGTCGATCAATGCCAGTGACTGCTGAGCGTTCACGTAAATGTATGTATTTGTGTCTGGCCGAGGCAGACGTTTGCGACGTAACCAGGGTAATTTTAGACGTAGGTGGCGCTCTCTTGTCTATTGTCATTCAAACATTATGCCAGGTAAATGACATTGGATTCCCGTTCAAGCTGCTCCCCCAAACATTTTACATCTAGTAATGTTTTCAAACCTGTATATTTAGTAATGTTTTCAAACCTGTACATTTAGTAATGTTTTCAAACCTGTACATTTAGTAATGTTTTCAAACCTGTACATTTAGTAATGTTTTCAAACCTGTACATTTAGTAATGTTTTCAAACCTGTACATTTAGTAATGTTTTCAAACCTGTACATCTAGTAATGTTTTCAAACCTGTACATTTAGTAATGTTTTCAAACCTGTACATTTAGTAATGTTTTCAAACCTGTACATTTAGTAATGTTTTCAAACCTTTACATTTAGAAATGTTTTTAAAACTTTACACAGAAAAAAAAACATTTAGCTGTCAATGTTTCGATACTTATCGTGTCAAAAGATTTTTTTGTGTGGATTTTTTTTGTTCTCTAAATTGTAAGCTCTTGAGGATCACCTACATTCTTAGTATATCGACATAATTGAAAACAAACAAAGACAATTATTATGTTTGAACCCGGGACCATTGATAAATCCAAACGACAGTCCAGCGCGCAAACCGCACGACCAGGCAACCAGAAAGTAATGCATACTAGAAATAGCTTATGCATTGAAATATCAGCTCACGTGGTAGGCTGTAATGTATTTGCGATAGGCTCAACTGACCCTACAGATTTAGAACCACTGATGATACATAGACGCCATTAAATTTTGGCAGCACAACAGACCAACAGGCAAGTCTGATACGGTGATTGGACGGCGGCTAGCCTCACTCCCAACGGAGTAACAGCTCAGCCAAACAAATAAAACCTTTGGCCCATTCCGGTCCAATGCAACTCGCTATGTTTGACTTGCAATAGATGTCCTGGCAACTCACCTCACTGAATGGATATTTAATTGTAGCATAGTGTTATTATGTATTACTTGGTACTCAATGTTAGTCCCTGTATCTGTTCTTACCTTCTTTTTTTTTTTGAAAGTTTCTATTTTAGTTGCTTAATTTGTATTGAAACAAAATGTCTTTTCAATAAAATGTTACATGTATATGTCAGATTGAGTGCGTAGGCCTATAGTTTTTTTTTGTTGTTTATTTTGTCTAATAAAGTAGTCTTTAAATGTCACGGTGAAACTTTCAGTTAATAGCATCCATCACTTAAACGCTCTGTCGCCTGTGTTTTTTAGCGGCCCCCGTAAGGGGAAAAAGCCGCTATTAGGTTTGTGCAAAATGTCCGTCTGTCCGTCTGTCCGTCTGTCACACTCAGATCTCGAAAACTAGAAGAGATATGAAAAATATTATTTCATCATTAAATCCGGCTTGAAAAGTTTAGGTGCAACGGCTACTTTTGGTTTTCTAAAAGCAAACCGTTTAATTTATAAAATTAATTATGCAAGCGATTTTTTCATAAAAATACACCAATTCTAAAACAATTACGTAAATGTAAGGGAGGCAATGTTACAATATGCTAACAAAGATGGACAATTTTTGTGTATTTTCAGTATCACTAAGTCAAATATATTTTTAAAATGTACAGGAAATGTTTACAACAAATATAAATAATAGTTAAAGACGTTTTTTCTGGTCAACTAGCTGCTAAAATTAAAAGAAAACATTTCTGTTTGTTTATAAAGGCTAATAATGCACTTTGTATGTAAATATCACGCACATTTTTTTAAATGGACTTTTTATGCAGCGATTTTCGTGCAGTAGCGTAACGTCGCAACATGATCAGGTGCTAAACCAATTCCTTAAACTTTTTTTAAAAATCAGATTTTATTAATTTTTTGTTTAGTGCCCCCATCCGAATAAAAGAAGCTTATTTTTGTGCGTTTTGTCTGTTGGTCGGTCTGTCCGTCACGATTAGATTTAAAAAACTAGAACTCTAAAAGCTATTGAAAATCTGATTTACCCTTTAATGTTCCTCCCATAACATCTCAATAGTTTTAAGTATCTAAAATTGATTGTTCCGGATTTTTTTTGTGCAAAACTAATCAACGCCAACAAATGTTTGTTTGCTCTTCTAACTTATATTACATTCAATTTCCATGCTTAAACGTTGCAAAAACACATTATCAATAATATGTTGTTCCGTTTTTTATGTAAATAGAATATTAATGCTAAATCATAATCTCTATACTGACTTATATTTCATTAAGTGTAAAAATGTTCCGGATATTGTTTTATAAAACATGAATTATGCCTAATGATTGTTTGAAATCGCATAAGGCTTTTAAGAAAAGTAATTTACTAGAATTGATTACTGAAAATTACTTTTTAGACATTTAATTTTCTTGTAAAACATAACATAGAAGTTTTGTAATCGATAAAGAAAGTTCCGGATTTTGTTTCTTACAAATCGTCGCCAGAAATTTCCGAATTTATTTAAAAATCTACTAACGCCAAATAATTGTTTGAACTCCCTCTTCTAATTAATAAACAAATAATCTTCTCATTTACGAAATAATGTTTTTACGGATTTTTATGAAAAATATTTTAACTCACTACTCTCTTACAGTACATTTAACTTTCTACCTAAAACATTAAAAAATCTAATTATCGTTAATATTATGTTCCGAGTTTTAAGGAAAACAGAATCCAAACACCAAAGTAAGGTATGAAAATCTCTCCACGTGGCTGTAGTACATCTAATTTTTATACGAGACCATCCAAAAAATTTAATTAACGGTATTACATTTATCTGAAATTCTCTTTTTCTTTTACTATTTATACAAACATCCGGAACAATCTATTATATAAACTTTTCAATTGTGTTCATACCTAAAAATTATTGCGATGTTTTGAAACGTAAAATAAAGGTTAATCAATTTTTAATAACTTTTAGTTGTTTTTTTATATCAAGATAACGGACAGACCGACTGACATACAAAACGCAAAAACAATGTGGCTTTGATCCTTTTTAAATAATATCTATTAGAACTCAGTGCACCAATGTCTATGAACCCTCGTTAAATATCTCGTGTAAATAAAGACATTTTTTTTTATGGTACCGCTACTAGCCTATTGTGAGGTAATGGAATTTTTTTTCTTTGACGTCATATGAATGGACTCTTTAAATGTAATGTTAAAAGAACGCACTCGGTGCACCAATGTCTATTAACCCTCGAAAAAATTGCTTGTATTTATGAAAACATATTTTAGTCTAACTAAGCCGTGTGACGTAGTGTTTTTTTTTTCTTTGACGTCACATGGAATGAATTCTTTAAATGAAATGCTAAAAGAACGCACTCGGTGCACCAATGTCTATGAACACTCGAGAAATGGCTCGTGTTGATAAAGGTGATTTTTAGTCTAGCTAGGCCTTGTGACGTAGTGTTTTTTTTTCCTTTGACGTCATATGGAATGAATTCTTTAAATGAAATGCTAAAAGAACGCACTCAGTGCACCAATGTCTATGAACACTCGATAAAAGGCTCGTAATGATGAAGGCGATTTTTATTCTAGCTAGGCCGTGTGACGTATTGTTTTTTTTTCCTTTGACGTCATATGGAATGAATTCTTTAAATGAAATGCTTAAAGAACGCACTCGGTGCACCAAAGTCTATGAACACTCGATAAAAGGCTCTTATAGATGAAGGCGATTTTTAGTCTAGCTAGGCCGTGTGACGTAGTGTTTTTTTTTCCCTCTGACGTTATATGGAATTAATTCTTCAAATGAAATGAAAAAAGATCTCGGTATAGTAATGTTTATTAAGCCTCGTTATGTGACTCGCGTTTAAAAAAGGAATGATATCTTGATTTAGATCTAATCTAGATTTTTTAAACTAGATCTAGATTTTTATTACAGTATATCTAGATCTGGATTTATATTCTAATTAAAATTATTTTAGAGTCTAGATCTAGAATTTCTAGATCTAGTTTAGACTAAAATAGACTAGATTAAGATGTAGAATTTCAATTTCTAAACTTAAAGTGTAAAAAAAAAGTGTAGATTTTCATTTCCAAACGTTTTGATCAATATTGTAATGTTTTAATATACTAAAACTAATCTACTATTTTTTTTATTAAATTTAAATTTAAATTTACGGCAAATGAATCTTTGAAACATTATTACTTTTGACCATCGGATGGCTGCCTGGTCGTGCGGTTTTCGCGCTAGACTGTCGTTCAGATTTATGGATGGCCCAGGGTTCAAACCCTGCCCGCTCCCATCCCCCGTCGTCCTGCGGGAGGTTTGGACTAGGAAGTAATTATCTTCAACTCTGAAGGAACATCCGAAACGTGTAAAACACTTTACATCAAAATTAAATCACCTCTTGAATATTATTTGCGAATATGCAGATCCGACAGGGATCCGACTTCGACGGGGGCCGCCTCTGAGTTTGTGTAACATAAACTCTCTTTGTAATCTTGTTCTTCTTCTCTTTTTGTTGGCTTCATACAGATATTTGGGTGATACTAAAAAGTCTTTTTGACGATATATTCATTATAAAATAAAGTTCCCTCACAGACCTTGCGAATTATAGGGCAGATAATGTGAAGGTCATTCTACGGCTGATGGTTAACGGCCAGTGGTTAGTACAACGACCGCCTTTCCTGTCACCAACTAATATTACTTGGGTGAACTCAGGTGCGCCCCAAAAATTTACGAAGTTTAAAATCCCAATTTTCATCGAAAATTCGAACCCATTGACTTACAGTTCGGAAGCCAAGCGCTTTAAAAATCAGCCACTACACCTTTAATATTCATTACAATATGGGTATAATTATTATGAGACAATATAATAATTAATACAATCCATAGTATGTACTACTATGTACTCTGGAATAAATGTAACCTAACACAACTACACCAAGCTGCATTAAACTTTCAACAAACATTCTTATTAGAAAAAGACATTAACCAACCAGTCGATGACCTCTGGAATTTCATTAAAAACCATCTTAAAAGCATTATAGAAAATCATATACCAACTAAATACACATTAAACAAAATAAATAAATGCTGGTTTAATAATAGACTAAAGAAGCTTTGTAAACAGAAGGAAAACTTATATAGAAAATTTAAAGAAACTAATGCAGAAAGAGTTTACAAAAAGTATATAAAAATTAAACACTTAACCCAAAAAGTAAGCAGACAGCTGCAGAGTGAATACATAAACAATGTAATATCTAAAGATAACAAAAAAAACCTATGGTCATACATTAAGTCTAAGAAAATGGAAACAACAGGCATAGCGCCATTAAAAGATGAACATAACATAATACATAATGATAATGAAACTAAAGCAAACATCCTAAACAAATACTTTGCATCAGCATTCTCAGCCCCAGGAGACAAAGACATATTACTGAATTTGAACCAAGTAGACAACATAGAAGATATTGTAGTAGGCTACAAGAAAATGGAATTCAAAAACTATTAGCCAACACCAAACCAAATAAAGCGTCTGGACCTGATGGTATTCCAGCTAGATTACTCAAAGAACTAAGCAATGAGCTAGCCCCAGTGTTCAAAATACTCTTTCAGGCTTCACTTAACCAGGGCAGAGTACCAAAGGACTGGAAAGAAGCTAATGTCACCCCACTATTTAAAAAAGGAGAAAAATCTGACCCAGGAAACTACAGACCAGTATCGCTTACCAGCATCACATGTAAAATCCTAGAACACATAATATGTAGCAACATCATAAACCACTTAGACAAACATAATGTCCTCACACCATACCAACATGGCTTTAGGAAAAATAGATCATGTGAAACACAACTAATAGGACTAATTGATGATTTTTCAAGAGGTTTAGATAATAGTGAACAAATAGATGCTATCTTACTAGATTTTTCTAAGGCTTTTGACAAAGTTCACCACCATAGTTTGCTTAAAAAATTAAAATATTTCGGCATTAATGGTCCACTGCATCAGTGGATTAAAGATTTTCTGATAGGGAGAGAACAAACTGTAATAATAAATGGCTCTAAATCAACACCGATAACAGTAAACTCAGGTGTACCTCAAGGAACAGTCTTGGGTCCACTACTATTTTTAATTTACATAAATGATTTACCAAAATTGCATTACTTCAGGAACAAAAGTCAGATTATTTGCAGACGATTGCATAATATATAGAACAATAAAAACAACACAAGAGAATTAGATGAATTACAGAAATGGGAATCAAATTGGAGCATGTCTTTCCACCCAGAAAAATGTCAGTTGTTAAGAGTAACAAAAAAACTAAAACAAATTAATTCCACTTATCTTATTCATGGCAAACCAGTAACACAGACTAAAAACGCAAAATACCTAGGTGTTATAATAAATGGAAAACTGTCATGGAATCCACATATTGATGAAACTACAAAAAAATCAAACAAAGCATTAGGATTTATTAAAAGAAATTTCTATAAATCAAATTTGAACATAAAACTAAAATGTTATTTAACCTTGGTTAGGCCAATAATAGAATATGCATCCTCCGTTTGGGACCCCTCAACTCAAGAAAACATTAAGAAACTGGAACAGACACAAAATAGAGCAGTGAGATTCATAACAAACGAATATTCACACTTGACTAGAGTAATACCTTTAGTAAAATCACTAAATTTAGAAAGCCTTCAGGACAGAAGGCTCAAAAGTAAAGTAGCAATCATACATAAAACACTGAACCATAATCTTCAAATACAAAAACAAAATTAAAAAAATACTCTGAAAGACACAAAGATAAAGGCACATTCCTCGTCCCATATGCTAGGACAAATTTGTACAAATATTCCTTCTTCCCTAGTGTTATTAGAGCATGGAATGGATTGCCTGAGCTAGGCAGGAAAACCAGTGACTTGGCAGAATTTAAGTCATTGGTTAATATGCATGACTAAATGCATGACGCGTAGGACGTAATCATCTTCTTTTTTGAAGTAACGTCTGTATTATATAAGATAAGATAAGATATTTGAAAAAAGTAAACTCCCTATTGTTGCAATGATAGGTTTGCAAGACCTACACTACCGCCACTCCTTCATTGTTGCCCTTGCTAGTAAGTGAGTAACCCTTCCAATTTTCTCTGGAAGAACTCTCCTTGTGATGGGCCACCTGGGACAGCACACGTCCGGTGATATTACTGTCTGACAGTGAGCAGTGGAATTTTTGGTAGTTTTCTGTACTTTTATGGTGATTGGACTTTATCCACGGAGTGCCATGTATATATTATGGTGATTGGAATTTATCCACGGAGTGCCATGTATATATTATGGTAATTGGACTTTATCCACAGATTACCATGTATATATTATGGTGATTGGACTTTATCCAAGGAGAGCCGTGTTAATATTATCGTGATTGGACTTATCCGCGGAGTGCCATGTAGCCTATAT